>NC_091372.1:9493523-9536023 GCF_038502225.1 Cherax quadricarinatus
ACACAACACCAGACAACACAACACACAACACAACACCAGACAACACAACACCAGCCAACGCAACACAACACCAGACAACACAACAGACAACACAACAGCCAACACAACACAACACCAGACAACACAACACACAACACAACACCAGACAACACAACACACAACACAACACCAGACAACACAAAAGACAACACAACATCAGATAACACAACACAACACCAGCCAACACAACACAACAGCCAACCCAACACTAGACAACACAACACCAGACAACACAACACCAGACAACACAACACCAGACAACACAACACAACACTACTAGTCTCCTCCCTCACAGGTGAGTGCGTCAACACACATCACCACTCACAGCTGAGTGCGTCAACACACATCACCACTCACAGCTGAGTGCGTCAACACACATCACCACTCACAGGTGAGTGCGTCAACACACTTCACCACTCACAGGTGAGTGCGTCAACACACTTCACCACTCACAGGTGAGTGCGTCAACACACTTCACCACTCACAGGTGAGTGCGTCAACACACTTCACCACTCACAGGTGAGTGCGTCAACACACTTCACCACTCACAGCTGAGTGCGTCAACACACATCACCACTCACAGCTGAGTGCGTCAACACACATCACCACTCACAGCTGAGTGCGTCAACACACTTCACCACTCACAGGTGAGTGCGTCAACACACTTCACCACTCACAGGTGAGTGCGTCAACACACTTCACCACTCACAGGTGAGTGCGTCAACACACATCACCACTCACAGGTGAGTGCGTCAACACACATCACCACTCACAGCTGAGTGCGTCAACACACATCACCACTCACAGCTGAGTGCGTCAACACACTTCACCACTCACAGGTGAGTGCGTCAACACACTTCACCACTCACAGGTGAGTGCGTCAACACACTTCACCACTCACAGGTGAGTGCATCAACACACTTCACCACTCACAGGTGAGTGCGTAAACACACTTCACCACTCACAGGTGAGTGCGTCAACACACTTCACCACTCACAGGTGAGTGCGTAAACACACTTCACCACTCACAGGTGAGTGCGTCAACACACTTCACCACTCACAGGTGAGTGCGTAAACACACTTCACCACTCACAGGTGAGTGCGTCAACACACTTCACCACTCACAGGTGAGTGCGTAAACACACTTCACCACTCACAGGTGAGTGCGTCAACACACTTCACCACTCACAGGTGAGTGCGTAAACACACTTCACCACTCACAGGTGAGTGCGTCAACACACTTCACCACTCACAGGTGAGTGCGTCAACACACTTCACCACTCAGGCACCTCGTCAAGATCACACCACCAGACCATTGTCAAGTTCCACCTTGACAATGATCCAAGATGGTCCGAAACGTCTGAGCTTTTGTGAATTGTTCCAGCCAAAGTCTTGTGAATTTTTTCCTTTTTCATTCATCAGGATAGAAAGGAAAATTTAAATGTCTTAATAGAAGCTTATTAAGATCCATTGCTCGGAAACTCAAAAAAAAAAATGGAAAATGATAATTCCGCAAATACCCAAGACAACCAAGTGGATACAAAGGTCTCAAGGATGAATATTTGGATATATTCTTGAAGCAGCACTGGGAAGTATGGAATCATCTGTTAATCATTCAAGATTGCAAACGCCTTGAATATAACATCTTCAACTCACCCAGACGTAAGGATCATGCAACTCCTCTGGAATGAGAGAGTGGTTGATTGTCCAACTTTCAGAAGATGGTTAGAGGAGAAGACTAGCCTCAGCGCCTTACAGCAAGAAGTCTGGGCTAGCATCCAGGCGTTTCTTACTGTGAAAAAAATCTTAGTGAAGCGTCCTCTAGCACTGAGAACTTCTTGTGCGTAATGTTATGGTCGTAGTTTTCTGTTCTATTGGGTATCACGTGAAGAATAAGTCATTATACTCTGACTAATCCACAATTTGGAGGTGAAACTAGACGACGTATTGGTTCGTTCAGGACTCGAAACTGGTCCAGGGGGGACTGAAATATCTGAGCATCAGTTTCCATTCCTACTCGTAGTTAAGTCGTGAAATTAGAGCACAGAAACTCTGAAACATCAACTTCTTGTCCACTTCTCAAAGTATTCTCTGCAAAGCTTACTGCCTTATTTAATTCACTCTTTGATTCCTGTAGAGAATTTCTTTCTAATTAGTAACGCAGGAGGGATAGTAACCTAGGCTAACATTTCATACACAGTGTGGCTTATTAACCTTGTGATACATTAGTCCTTTCCCAGGATGCAACCCATAACAATCACCTAAGTCATAAGCATATAATTTATTTTAGGCAAAAAGGAGAGTAGGTGTTAGGACTGACCATACGTCTCACCACACTGGGGATGCGAACCACAACAAGTGACTAACTCCCAAGTATCTGCTAGGTGAACAGGGGCAGCAGGTGTTAGGAATGATCACACATCTCACCACTCTAGGGATGCGACCCACAACAAGTGACTAACTCCCAAGTATCTGCTAGGTGAACAGGGGCAGCAGGTATTAGGAATAACCATTCGTCTCACCACACCAGAGATGCGACCCACAACAAGCGACTAACTCCCAGATATCTTCTAGGTTAACAAGTGCAACATATGTTCAGAGACTTGCTCATATTGCCAATATTGAGCAACGGGTCCACAAGACCTCTGGTTTCTCCTTCCTGACATAACTGGGGCTGTTTGTCTCACGATTTCTTTGTGTAGTGTCATGGTCAATCATGAAGTGGACCGCCCATCAAGGAAGGAGGTACCCTGATGCTTGTAAATGTTTCAGTCACTTCTGATTACCTCCTCTTCCCCAGGCAAAAAACTTAACCTGCCCATCCCCAAGAACCTTCTGGTTATAGTTCACCATTAGCGAAAATTTAAAGACGATTGGATGAGGTGTTCTCCAATTATATAACGAAAGGAGGAGGACAAGAACACCGTGCCTAAGTATATGGCCGGCTCTACAGAAAAGCCGTACGAAACTAAATATGGAACAGGTTGCGTGATAATAATAATAATAATAATAATAATAATAATAATAATAATAATAATAATAATAATAATAATAATAATGATAATAATCTTTATTTCTACAAGTACATGTACAAGTATATGTACAAGGTATACAGACCATAGCCGACATCATTGACATACTACTATATAGAAAGCCGCTTGTTATGCTGAGCATTTCCCGCAAATTAGGTCAATTTTGTCCCAGGATGCTACCCACACCAGTCCACTAACACCCAGGTACCCATTTTACTGATGTGCAAACATAGACAACCGGTGAAAGGAAACACGTCCAATATTTCTGCCCTTTCGCCGGGAATCGAACCCGGACATCACCGTGTGAAGCGAGAGCTTTCGCCACCAGGCCACTGGTACTCCCGTATCCCATAAGCCCAGCATCCTCTACCTCAATCTTCAGAGAAAAGTGTTCCTACATCAAATAGACTCCGGTTTATCCTTCCAGGCTGAGAAAAAAAACTTCAATTTCTTCCTACCATAACTGTGTGGCTGTCTCACGATTTCTTTTTATCACGGACGATCTTGAGAAAGACAAAAATCCTGAATATTTTCTCCGGCTGTGACTCGCGTCAAAGATTTACCGGTGTTACTTCCGGGCAAGTGAAGAAATCTTATCTTCTTAAGACTCTCTGCGGGTTCAATAAGAATATTTGTATATACCAAATGTATATCTCATTGTATATACTCTGGTAGCTCGCTCAGCTCACACACTGAGGTCCATGGTTCGATCCCTGGTATGGATGGAAACACTGGGTCGTGTTTCCTTAAGACACCTGCTGTCACTGATCACTTAGCAGTAAGTAGGTACCTGGGTGTTAGTTACTATACACCTGCTGTCCCCGTTTATCTAGCAGTAAGTTGATACCTGGGTGTCGGTCACCTTATACCTGCTATCCCTGTTGATCTAGCATTAAGTAGGTACCTGGGTGTTAGCCGACTAGTGTGGGTCGCATCCTGAGGACAAAATTGACCTAATTTGCAGGAAATGCTCAGCATAACAAAAGCATATTATTGATGTCAGCATATTATTGATGTCAGCATATTATTGATGTCAGCATATTATTGATGTCAGCATATTATTGATGTCAGCATATTATTGATGTCAGTATATTATTGATGTCAGCATATTATTGATGTCAGTATATTATTGATGTCAGCATATTATTGATGTCAGCATATTATTGATGTCAGCATATTATTGATGTCAGCATATTATTGATGTCAGCATATTATTGATGTCAGCATATTATTGATGTCAGCATATTATTGATGTCAGCATATTATTGATGTCAGCATATTATTGATGTCAGCATATTATTGATGTCAGCATATTATTGATGTCAGCATATTATTGATGTCAGCATATTATTGATGTCAGCATATTATTGATGTCAGCATATTATTGATGTCAGCTATGGTCTGTTTAAGTTGTATCATGTGCTTATAGAAATAAAAATTATTATTATTATTATTATTATTATTATTATTATTATTATTATTATAGGTACAAAAATATTCTTGAATGGTGGTGAACAGGTGATATGCAGCCTTAATGACCCTCGTGTGGTAGATAAGCTTTAAACCCCATAAACTAACCAATTAGCTTTGGGTTTATACATTCCATTTAATGCGAATTGTAGATAAAAATCAAAAAAAGAATAATGAGAATTTTTAGCTTAGTCCATTTTTATGCAAGCGTCAGAATTGTAGGTATAACTGTGAAGCATATCAGCAAGGAGCGGTGCCTCGACCCTTACAAACACAACTCGGTGAATACAGCAGCCCGCTCACACGAATGTTAAACATGTATACTACGAGTATTAAACGAATACACTACGAGTATTAAACGAGTAGATCTACACTTTCGTTTTTCCCGGCCACTTCATCCCACACTTCCTCCAGAAAGAGTTCGGCCATCTTGCTGATCTTCCTGTCGGATTTAACTGTTCCACTGTCAATAACACCCCCCTACCAGCGCCGTATTAACGAATCACAGAAACTAAACGTCACATAGCTGCGTTACATGCATACGCCACATGCGTGCGTCACACGAGTGCATCACACGGCTGCATCACGAGGATTGATAGCCTCTCCATCGGCTCTGGAAGCTGTGTTTACAAGTCGCGAGATAACTTCAGGGAGGAACTGGAAGAGTTCGCAGCTTAAAGTCCTGTAGATGTAAGAGGAAATTAAAACGTTTGAAGTAGATCGGTGTCTTGTAGCGGGGACACAGCAAGATTGGTGTCCCAGGACACTGCAAATAGGTGTGTTCCAGGACACGGCAAATAGGTGTGTTCAAGGACACGGCAAATAGGTGTGTTCCAGGACACGGCAAATAGGTGTGTTCCAGGACACGGCAAATAGGTGTGTTCCAGGACATGGCAAATAGGTGTGTTTCAGGACACGGCAAATAGGTGTGTTCCAGGATACGGCAAATAGGTGTGCTCCAGGACACGGCAAATAGGTGTGTTCCAGGACACGGCAAATAGATGTGTTCCAGGACACGGCAAATAGGTGTGTTCCAGGACACGGCAAATAGATGTGTTCCAGGACAGAGTAATACTTAAAATGTGTTTGCTGCAGGTGAAACATACAGACACACTGATCAAAACTTTTCGCAATGCAACGTTTCGCCTGCCACAGCTGACTTCTTCAGTTGAATACAGACGAATGTAACAGTTTAATGTCTTCTTTATGCACCCCATACCCATCCTGTGGGTGGTAGTCACCCCATACCCATCCTGTGGGTGGTAGTCACCCCATACCCATCCTGTGGGTGGTAGTCACCCCATACCCATCCTGTGGGTGGTAGTCACCCCATACCCATCCTGTGGGTGGTAGTCACCCCATACCCATCCTGTGGGTGGGAGTCACAAGATTACAAAGGTACATAATGGGTCCAGGGACTGGGGCCTCAATGTTTTAATAGCTGAACTAGTTACAAAGGTAATGAACCAGTCGCACGTTTATACCTGATCACAACTGCAATGAGTTATTAATGTGAATGTTAGTTTTATTTATAGTGAGGAATGTCAAGATATTTGTCAAGAATGGTTTGTAATATACTACGGGCGGGGATATTTCCGCGGGTTCTATCCCCGCCCGTGGTATGTTTTGTTTGCAGTCGTGTCATTACGATTTCGTGAGTCATACTGTCTCATGGTGTGACAAGTGTCCATCTGGCAAAGTTTACATTTCGTTTGGTCTACATCTGGTGGTGATGATTTAACTTGCCAAAGATACTTGTAACCCAGCCGGAGCCGGGCAGTAGTGACATCCAATAGTCTGATTACCTTGTTGGATGTACCATAGACATGTGGCTCCTTCTGCATGATAGAATGATGATAGATGGACTGACTGTTAGCAATCTCCCTGAGTCTTTGAAGTTCTTCTCGTATTATGGTTCTCAAACTGCTGTCTGACAAGCCAGGATTGTAATCTCCTTCGTCTTTGAAAGCAAATAACCTATCATGCCTCGGAAGACAGAATATAACACTGAATAATAATAATAATAATAATAATAATAATAATAATAATAATAATAATAATAATAATAATAATAATAATAATAATAATAATCTTTTTCTACCAGTACATGATACAACTTATATAGACTATAGCTAACATTACTGACATAAAATATAGAAAGCCCCTGGTTATGCAGAGCATTTCGGGCAACTGAGGTTAATTTTTGTCCCCTGGATGCGACCCACACAAGTCGACTAACACCCAGGTACCTACTTACTGCTAAGTAAAGAGGGACAGCAGGTGTCCTAAGTAATATTAATAATAATATTAATATTAATCTTAATGCTAATATCTCTGTACTAAAAACATTAATAATACGCATTCCTTTTGAATTATTATGATGCGGGTAGGAATGAGAGAGAAAGCCAGAAGTCAGGTCATGGCAGAAGGAGGTGAGGAGACAGCCAAGGTCAGGTCACTGTGTTGTGAAGATTTAGAGCATTTGATAAGGTAGTTGAAGAGGCTGCGCATCTAAAGAAACAGAGCTGGGATGTTATGGATGTTATGTATTGTATGATGGGGTCAGAAGCCAAGACTCGATCGTATCTCTATGAGAACAGGTGATCGGAACGTAGTCGGTAAGGGCTAGAAGGCAGGGCCAGGAGTAATTAGTTGAGTGCAGCAAGTAAACACCCACACACACACACACACACACACACACACACACACACACACACACACACACACACACACACACACACACACACACACACACACACACAAAATAATAAAAAAAAAGAGAAAACCACAAGGAAATAAGATAGTAAATGCGCTGGACAATACCTGAGGAGGATTGCTGGACATAATAACAGGGCGAGAGGCCGGAGGAAGCATGACAGAGGCAGAGATGAAGCATCCATTGTGCTTTTTGTCCACCTGCTTGCTGGCCATGACACTACACAATGAAAACTGGGGATCGAAAGATTCTGTTGTGGCCAGGAGGGTGATAATGTTGAAGAGGAGACTAGATTCTTGCAGACGTAGTGGATAGTTTGCTGTGTACTCTGTGTACTCTGTGTCCATTCTGTGGATGATAGTGGCTAGTTTATTGTGTACTCTGTGTCCACCCTGTGGATGATAGTGGCTAGTTTATTGTGTATTCTGTGTCCATCCTGTGGATGATAGTGGGTAGTTTATTGTGCATTGTGTATTCATCCTGTGGATGGATACACGGTACATATATATATATATATATATATATATATATATATATATATATATATATATATATATATATATATATATATATATATATAAAATACTCATGTCTCTGCATTCACATGAATATCCTGCGGGATGGAAAGTGAACCAGGGAAGTTTTTCATAAAACGGGTTTGTATGGTGAAGACCGTGATCGACTTACTTAAGTGTGACCTTAATGATATCACATCATGAGTGTGTGGTGACCCGCCCACCACCAGCAACACCACCTGCCACTTCTCTCGTGAATTTTACTAACCCACTTTGTGTGACCTTGGTCATGACACGCCCAGAGGTCTCCAGCTGGGTATATAACACCTAAGACTGTCTGGGAGACAACACACTTCCTGCAGTACCTCGGCAACACTAAGATCCAGAACTGAAAGGCAACTCAGTAAGGCACCTCAATAACACTAGGATCCAAGACTGTCTGGGAGACAAAACACTTCCTGAGGGATCTCACTATCACTATGAAGGTAAGTCTTTGTTAATATTCTTCCTTTACTCTGTAAACTCTACGCTATTGACTCAGCTGTGGTGACTCTAATGAGAAAATCACTAATCTAGAACAAACAACACTTCGGTAATAACTCACGAAACCTAATAACACGAGTGCAAACTAACTAGGTTAGAACCCATGGCAGGTGAGTCGTACAACTCTAGTAGTTAACGCACTGGCCTGGAGTTTTAAGACTCACCATGGGTTCTAATCCCACCCGTACCCTGGTTTAACCTAGGTAATATTAGCAGCGGCCACTATCAGTAACCCTAGAGTGCAAATCTTGACATCCTCCACCCGTTGCCCCAACAATAATTGGAGTATAGCTGTTGTCCCCTTGTGCAGAACGGGAACACAAGTACCAAAACGACGTGTACACGTTCCTATCGAACTGTAAGTGAATTGTTAACTGTTGTACCAAAACTGCTACTGAACCAATGATGGTAAATGTTTCTTCTTTTCTTCCACCTTGGTGGAAGACGGCCGGCGAGAGTTGCTAAATTTTCAGTCATGAATTACGACAACGTTATTGGAGCTTATAACAATTCAAAACTCCTGACTGACGCGTTAGCCAGTGGCTAACGCGTCGGTCTGGAGTTTCGTGACTCTCTGATCGCGGGTTCTATCCCCGCCCGTGGTATGGCTTGTTTGCAATCTTGTCATTACGATTTCGTGAGTACTCTTATTAAAGTCTTACACTTTTATTATTATAATAAAAAAGAAGCGCTAAACCACAAGGGCTATACAGCATTAAAGTCTTACAGCTTCTGGGAATAGGGAAGTTGTTAAGCTTTATCCGAGAAAAGGGAAGTTGTTCTAAGTTCTTTATGAAGAACACTTTAAAGAGATAATCGCCCAATGACTCTCGAAATCGTAATGACACGATTGCAAACAAACCATACCACGGGTGGGGATAGAACCCGCGATCAGAGAGTCTCAAAACTCCAGACCGTCGCGTTAGCCACCGGACCAGCTAGCCATAATAAGATTCGTGTAGAAATATACCTAGTTGGACGAATCTTATTGTGGCTAGCTGGTCCAGTGGCTAACACGACGGTCTGGAGTTTTGAGACTCTCTGATCGCGGGTTCTATCCCCGCCCGTGGTATGGTTTATAATCACTCAATGTTTACTGTTCCAGGTGGTTATAGCTTTGTGTTTTGTGGTGGTGGTCGCTGGTGCTCCTGGCTTCCCCAGCCTGGGCTACTCTCTCCCATCCTCCTACAGGCCAGCACCGTCCTATCAGGTATTTAGAATATGTATTAGTATTCTTGTTGAATAAGACGTGTGCAGTAATTCGGTATTTTTATTGATGAAATGTTTTGTCTACACAAAAGGCATCTTCAGTCGAATATAGAGGTGACTTTACTGGAGTAAGTTGAAGAAGCAAAAGATTTTGATGTAAACGCTCTGGAGAACGTACAGAGGAGGATGACAAAGTTGATCCCATGTATCAGAAATCTTCACTGTGAGGATAGACTGAGGCCCTGAATCTGCACTCTCTAGAAAGGCGTAGAATTAGGGGGGATATGATTGAGGTGTATAAATGGAAGACAGGAATAAATAAAGGGATGTAAATAGTGTACTAAAAATATCTAGCCTAGACAGGACTCGCAGCAATAGTTTTAAACTGGAAAAGTTCAGATTCAGGAAGGATATAGGAAAGCACTGGTTTGGTAATAGAGTTGTGGTTGAGTGGAACAAACTCCCGAGTACCGTCATAGAAGCTAAAACGTTGTGTAGTTTTAAAAATAGGTTGGATAAATACATGAGTGAGTGTGGGTGGGTGTGAGTTGGACCTCTCTAGCTTGTGCTACTAGGTTGGATGCCGTGCTCCTTCCTTAAGTGAATGTGACCTGACCTGACTAGGTGGGCTTAAGCCGGTAGGAGACTTGGACCTGCCTCGTATAGGCCAGTAGGCCTGGTACAATGTTTCTTCTTTCTTAAGTGTTCAGACCATCATATATAATAATACTAACTCTAATTTTATTTATTTAAAACTTTATGTTCTTCGTATATGTAGAAAGAGTTTATTATTATTATTATTATTATTATTATTATTATTATTATTATTATTATTATTATTGTGTTTTATTGTTCTGCATTTACGTAAATTTGACTTTATGGTAAATTTTTTCCTTGGTAGGCTCCAGCACGGTACAGCTTCGACTATGCTGTGAACGACCCTCCCTCCGGTAACGACTTCGGTCACCAGGAGTCTCGTGATGGTGACCACACTCAGGGGTCGTACTACGTGCAGCTCCCCGACGGTCGTCTGCAACAGGTGACCTACACTGTCAGTGGTGACTCTGGCTACCTGGCTGAGGTCACCTACCAGGGAGAAGCCAGGTACCCGACCTACCAGCCAGCCTATAGGCCAACTCCAACCTACACGCCTGTCGCAGCCTATAGACCAATTCCAGCCTTTAGGCCTTCCCCAGTCTATGGCTAAATTTTATTTCGTGTACCAAGAACCAAGAATATCAAACATACTATTAATTTGCAATAAAATTTGCATCACTTTATATGATGTGGTCTGTGGACCAATAATATATATATTTTCCCCCATTATAATTTCTTCGAAATTATGCTATAATTAAAACCTTAAATAGAAGACGTTTGTTATTTCTCACCTTGATAAATTAGACACATGTGTAACACCTGCGAATCTTTATTGAGGAAACGATACACAAGTGTTGAACATGTGTCTAATTCATCAACTTGTCGGTTCTCTAAACCATTCATCTATATTTCCCAATTTATTCCGTTCTATAACCAGTGTCAGTTATTTGTCATGTGGACGTATATACTGTAAACTAAATGTAAATATGTGAGGTGTAAAGGTTGTGGACTACACGAGGGTCACTAAGACCAAATTTCAGCTGTGGAAAAGCGTCAAATAAGCTTCCAATAAATAAGGATTAATGTGGACTTTGAATTGTCCACTTACTATGACTCACTGCTTTAGTTCAATTGTTCGAGTCAATAAAGAGGATTCAAAGAATTGGATGGATCACTTGAAATGTAAAGTCTCTTGTTGATGTGATGCAGTGATTCGGATAGACTGTTCAGTTAGGTTATAACAACAATCTTTATGTACAAGGTATACAGACCATAGCTGACATCAGTGACATACTACTGTATAGAAAGTCCCTTGTTATGCTGAGCATTTCCCGCAAATTAGGTCAGTTTTGTCTCAGGATGCGACCCACACCAGTCCACTAACACCCAGGTACCTATTTTACTGCTAAGTAAACATGGACAGCAGGTGTCTTAAGGAAACACATTCTGCTGCTTCTACCCGTACCGACGATCGAACCACGGACCTCAGTGTGTGAGCTACCACTCTAGCTACGGGACACATAAGGTTTGGTATGTTCGTCAAGAATAAGCACAATTGTTTACCGACCCGCCACTAGAGCTTTTGGTCATTTGACCGAGGCCTTCCACTGGCTTACGAGTCCACCACTTGACAAATTAGAGAGAGGATAAACCATACCACAGGCGAGGATAGAACCCGTGAGCTGAGTCACAAATCTCCAGACCAACGCGGTAGCCACTGGCCCAGTGGCTACCGCGTCGGTCTAGAGTTATATGACTCTGATAGCGGGTTCTAACCCCACCCGTGGTATGGTTTGTTTGCAATCGTGTCATTACGATTTCGTGAGTCATTAGAGAGAGAATCACTGGATGAATCGTTCCTCCGAACCCTTATTCCTGTGTTTCAGATTACTGATTCATTTTGTAAATCAAATACCTCTTCGGGATTCAAAATAATCCCAACATTAGAGTGAAATTTTTTGGGACAACACAAACAGGTGTAAAAAAAAAATTATGAGAATAGGACTATCTACTTACCGAAGCTGAAGGCGAAATTATAACATAATTTATTAATAAGCTTTAGCACAGGAGTAAGGGTGTATTATTATTATTATTATTATGGGAAGCCCTAAACCCGTGGGGATTATACAGCCCCTGTGGGAGGGGGGAAGGTATTTAAGCTTAATTAGGGGAACTGGAGCAGAGATCCAATTCCGTAGATCAAGAGCCCCTGAGAAGGGTGCAAACTTTAAACAATAGATTCCTGTTGATAGCTGCACTTTCTGCTTCCCTTGCTTAGCAGTTGGGTCTAGTCCCAACACTTTTTCCTACTTCGACATTTCCTCTCCCCTACCTATTCTTCGTCCTGTCCCGACTTGCCCCTCGCCCCTAGTGGGTCCTTACCTGTGAGTCCTCTGTTCTGTTCTGTTTTGATATCTGTGTGACGATGTAAGAACGAGTATGTAGCAGTCAGCCACTCAGTTTAATAATAATAATAATAATAATAGTGGTAGTTGTGGCAAAACGTTTAACAAATGTCTTTATCTATACATAAATATGCCTCTCACATTTCATAATTTTTTCAGCTTGAAATCTCGACTTTGACTGCCAGCAGTTGTCCACACAATACATCAATATACGTGTTACTAGATGCGACTCTCGGTATATTGGTTAGACGAAGAGGCAGTTCAGGGCCCGAATTACTCCACACCAGCTTTAAGAATTTTAGAACAGGTCATTAGTTAGATAATCCCTGATTTGGGACAATTAGGGAACACTCAGAGTGCGTGAAATTACTCTGTGAGTGTGACCCACTTGAAGATGGCCGCCAGTTGCCATTCAGACGTCGATCTGAAGAAATCAGGTCTCTACACTTCCCTGCACTCGTGAGAACCTTCTACCTGCTGGTCTACCTGGAGGTCTACCTGGTGGTCTACCTGGAGGTCTACCTGGTGGTCTACCTGGTCTATCTGGTGATCTACCTGAAGGTTTAACTAGTGATCTAACAGGAAGTCGTTGCGAGGGGGGTCAACGCCCCCGCCACCCAGTTTTCCGCCAGTTCTTCAGTGACGAGTTAAAAAAAATGGTCAGTTTATGTTTTATTAAATAACTGAAATGTCTTCTAATTTTCTGTAAAGTTTTAATCTTCATTTTTATTGTAATTAAAGAAGTTTTTTCATTTTTTTTAAGACTTGGTTGTCGCGATGATCCGAAAAAATACTGGAACCGAAGCTTCAGTTTCTTAAGCGAAAAGAGTTAAAGCCTAAAGTTATCTGTTGGGTGAATTGACAGATGCAACTAATGTGACATTTAATTGAGGCAACGTTTCGCTCTCCAGGAACTTGACAAAGCTCCTGGAGAGCGAAATGTCACATCTGTATCCATTTACCTAATATTTTGTTGGTAATTCTGAGGGAGTAACACGCAGTTGAGAAATGTAAACAAAGTCTTGAAGGTGATGGAAAAAACTCCAGATGTCAACTTAAATCCACGATGGTTAGGTTAGGTTCGTCAGGAAGCAGGATAGGTGGTTCCTAACGCGGGTCTTAGTCACATGATGACCCGCCAAGAGGGCCATAAAAGTTAGGTTAGGTAAGAATCGTCAGGAAGCAGGATAGGTGGTTCCTAACGCGGGTCTTAGTCACATGATGACCCGCCAAGAGGGCCATAAAAGATAGGTTAGGTAAGATTCGTCAGGAAGCAGGATAGGTGGTTCCTAACGCGGGTCTTAGTCACATGATGACCCGCCAAGAGGGCCATAAAAGTTAGGTTAGGTAAGATTCGTCAGGAAGCAGGATAGGTGGTTCCTAACGCGGGTCTTAGTCACATGATGACTCGCCAAGAGGGCCATAAAAGTTAGGTTAGGTAAGATTCGTCAGGAAGCAGGATAGGTGGTTCCTAACGCGGGTCTTAGTCACATGATGACCCACCACTGGAGCATTTAGTCATCTGTCCGAGACCTTCCACTTGCTTACCACTTCATATCTATAAAAATTAGTCTACTTTATTCAGGATAAAACACTGAAGATTCCTAACGTTAATAGGAGGCGTGGTATTAGACTAGGCCGTGGGGGGCGCTGACCCTGACCCGAAAATGTTCCTCAGGTATCCTTCCTGTAAACTGGAGTCGATAAGTTTACTCCATCAGTCAAGCAGCTAACACGGGAATAAGTATCGAGCCTGGTCACAGACCGGGCCGCGGGGGCGTTGACCCCCAAAACCCTCTCCACGTATATTCCAGGTAGACAGGGCAAAACATAAGAATTTTTTCACTCAAAGATTTTATTTATATATATAATTTATATACTTTTTTGACCGATGAAAAAATAACCGGAGCTTGCCCATTGTCATGTCACAAGCAAGCGAGAAAGAGTAGAGAAGGCCAGAAGATATAATCAATATGCCATCTTGAACGAAAATACTCTATAGAGTATTTCCAATTTGGGAAGCATACCTCCCGCTGCCTAGCACCTAGCATAACTCCCGCTGTCTAGCACCTAGCATACCTCCCGCTGTCTAGCACCTAGCATACCTCCCGCTGCCTAGCACCTAGCATAACTCCCGCTGTCTAGCACCTAGCATACCACCCGCTGCCTAGCACCTAGCATACCTCCCGCTGCCTAGCACCTAGCATACCTCCCGCTGCCTAGCACCTAGCATACCACCCGCTGCCTAGCACCTAGCATAACTCCCGCTGCCTAGCACCTAGCATAACTCCCGCTGCCTAGCACCTAGCATACCTCCCGCTGCCTAGCACCTAGCATACCACCCGCTGCCTAGCACCTAGCATACCACCCGCTGCCTAGCACCTAGCATACCTCCCGCTGTCTAGCACCTAGCATACCTCCCACTGCCTAGCACCTAGCATACCTCCCGCTGCCTAGCACCTAGCATACCTCCCACTGCCTAGCACCTAGCATACCTCCCGCTGCCTAGCACCTAGCATACCACCCGCTGCCTAGCACCTAGCATACCTCCCGCTGCCTAGCACCTAGCATACCACCCGCTGCCTAGCACCTACCATACCTCCCGCTGCCTAGCACCTAGCATACCACCCGCTGCCTAGCACCTAGCATACCTCCCGCTGCCTAGCACCTAGCATACCTCCCGCTGTCTAGCACCTAGCATACCACCCGCTGCCTAGCACCTAGCATACCTCCCGCTGCCTAGCACCTAGCATACCTCCCGCTGTCTAGCACCTAGCATAACTCCCGCTGCCTAGCACCTAGCATACCTCCCGCTGCCTAGCACCTAGCATACCTCCCGCTGGCTAGCACCTAGCATACCTCCCGCTGCCTAGCACCTAGCATACCTCCCGCTGCCTAGTACCTAGCATACCTCCCGCTGCCTAGTACCTAGCATAGCTCCCGCTGCCTAGCACCTAGCATACCTCCCGCTGCCTAGCACCTAGCATACCTCCCGCTGCCTAGCACCTAGCATACATCCCGCTGCCTAGTACCTAGCATACCTCTCGCTGCCTAGCACCTAGTATACCTCCCGCTGCCTAGCACCTAGCATACCTCCCGCTGCCTAGCACCTAGCATACCTCCCGCTGCCTAGCACCTAGCATACCTCCCGCTGCCTAGTACCTAGCATACCTCCCGCTGCCTAGCACCTAGCATACCTCCCGCTGCCTAGCACCTAGCATACATCCCGCTGCCTAGCACCTAGCATACCTCCCGCTGCCTAGCACCTAGCATACATCCCGCTGCCTAGTACCTAGCATACCTCTCGCTGCCTAGCACCCAGCATACCTCCCGCTGCCTAGCACCTAGCATACCTCCCGCTGCCTAGCACCTAGCATACCTCCCGCTGCCTAGCACCTAGCATACATCCCGCTGCCTAGTACCTAGCATACCTCTCGCTGCCTAGCACCTAGCATACCTCCCGCTGCCTAGCACCTAGCATACCTCCCGCTGCCTAGCACCTAGCATACTTCCCGCTGCCTAGCACCTAGCATACCTCCCGCTGCCTAGCACCTAGCATACCACCCGCTGCCTAGCACCAAGCATACCTCCCGCTGCCTAGCACCTAGCATACCTCCCGCTGCCTAGCACCTAGCATATCTCCCGCTGCCTAGCACCTAGCATACCACCCGCTGCCTAGCACCTAGCATACCACCCGCTGCCTAGCACCTTGCATACCACCCGCTGCCTAGCACCTAGCATACCTCCCGCTGCCTAGCACCTAGCATACCTCCCGCTGCCTAGCACCTAGCATACCTCCCGCTGCCTAGTACCTAGCATACCTCCAGCTGCCTAGTACCTAGCATACCTCCCGCTGCCTAGCACCTAGCATACCTCCCGCTGCCTAGCACCTAGCATACATCCCGCTGAGTTGCACCTAGCATACCTCTCGCTGCCTAGCACCTAGCATACCTCCCGCTGCCTAGCACCTAGCATACCTCCCGCTGCCTAGCACCTAGCATACCTCCCGCTGCCTAGGATGTAGTGTACCTCCCGCTGCCTAGCACCTAGCATACCTCCTGCTGCCTAGCACCTAGCATTCCACCCGCTGCCTAGCACCTAGCATACCTCCCGCTGCCTAGCACCTAGCATACCTTCCGCTGCCTAGTACCTAGCATACCTCCCGCTGCCTAGCACCTAGCATACCTCCCGCTACCTAGCACCTAGCATACCTCCCGCTGCCTAGCACCTAGCATACATCCCGCTGCCTAGCACCTAGTATACAGCCCGCTGCCTAGCACCTACCATACATCCCGCTGCCTAGCACCTAGCATACAGCCCGCTGCCTAGTACCTAGCATACCTCCCGCTGCCTAGTACCTAGCATAGCTCCCGCTGCCTAGCACCTAGCATACCTCCCGCTGCCTAGCACCTAGCATACCTCCCGCTGCCTAGCACCTAGCATACATCCCGCTGCCTAGTACCTAGCATACCTCTCGCTGCCTAGCACCTAGCATACCTCCCGCTGCCTAGCACCTAGCATACCTCCCGCTGCCTAGCACCTAGCATACCTCCCGCTGCCTAGCACCTAGCATACATCCAGCTGCCTAGTACCTAGCATACCTCTCGCTGCCTAGCACCCAGCATACCTCCCGCTGCCTAGCACCTAGCATACCACCCGCTGCCTAGCACCTAACATACCTCCCGCTGCCTAGCACCTAGCATACCTCCCGCTGCCTAGCACCTAGCATACATCCCGCTGCCTAGTACCTAGCATACCTCTCGCTGCCTAGCACCTAGCATACCTCCCGCTGCCTAGCACCTAGCATACCTCCCGCTGCCTAGCACCTAGCATACTTCCCGCTGCCTAGCACCTAGCATACCTCCCGCTGCCTAGCACCTAGCATACCACCCGCTGCCTAGCACCTAGCATACCTCCCGCTGTCTAGCACCTAGCATACCTCCCGCTGCCTAGCACCTAGCATACCACCCGCTGCCTAGCACCAAGCATACCTCCCGCTGCCTAGCACCTAGCATACCTCCCGCTGCCTAGCACCTAGCATATCTCCCGCTGCCTAGCACCTAGCATACCACCCGCTGCCTAGCACCTAGCATACCACCCGCTGCCTAGCACCTTGCATACCATCCGCTGCCTAGCACCTAGCATACCTCCCGCTTCCTAGCACCTAGCATACCTCCCGCTGCCTAGCACCTAGCATACCTCCCGCTGCCTAGTACCTAGCATACCTCCAGCTGCCTAGTACCTAGCATACCTCCCGCTGCCTAGCACCTAGCATACCTCCCGCTGCCTAGCACCTAGCATACATCCCGCTGAGTTGCACCTAGCATACCTCTCGCTGCCTAGCACCTAGCATACCTCTCGCTGCCTAGCACCTAGCATACCTCCCGCTGCCTAGCACCTAGCATACCTCCCGCTGCCTAGCACCTAGCATACCTCCCGCTGCCTAGGATGTAGTGTACCTCCCGCTGCCTAGCACCTAGCATACCTCCTGCTGCCTAGCACCTAGCATGCCACCCGCTGCCTAGCACCTAGCATACCTCCCGCTGCCTAGCACCTAGCATACCTTCCGCTGCCTAGTACCTAGCATACCTCCCGCTGCCTAGCACCTAGCATACCTCCCGCTACCTAGCACCTAGCATACCTCCCGCTGCCTAGCACCTAGCATACATCCCGCTGCCTAGCACCTAGCATACAGCCCGCTGCCTAGCACCTACCATACCTCCCGCTGCCTAGCACCTAGCATACCTCCCGCTGCCTAGCACCTAGCATACCTCCAGCTGCCTAGCACCTAGCATACCTCCCGCTGCCTAGCACCTAGCATACATCCCGCTGCCTAGCACCTAGCATACCTCCCGCTGCCTAGCACCTACCATACCTCCCGCTGCCTTGCACCTAACATACCTCCCGCTGCCTAGCACCTAGCATACCTCCAGCTGCCTAGCACCTAGCATTCCTCCCGCTGCCTAGGATGTAGTGTACCTCCAGCTGCCTAGCACCTAGCATACCTCCCGCTGCCTAGCACCTAGCATACCACCCGCTGCCTAGCACCTAGCATACCTCCCGCTGCCAAGCACCTAGCATACCTCCCGCTGCCTAGTACCTAGCATACCTCCCGCTGCCTAGCACCTAGCATACCTCCCGCTGCCTAGCACCTAGCATACCTCCCGCTGCCTAGCACCTAGCATACCTCCCGCTGCCTAGCACCTAGCATACCTCCCGCTGCCTAGCACCTAGCATACTTCCCGCTGCCTAGCACCTAGCATACCTCCCGTTGCCTAGCACCTAGCATACCTCCCGCTGCCTAGGATGTAGTGTATCTCCCGCTGCCTAGCACGTAGTGTACCTACCGCTGCCTAGGATGTAGTGTACCTCCAGCTGCCTAGCACGTAGTGTACCTCCCGCTGCCTAGGATGTAGTTCACCTTCCACTGCCTAGCACATAGCCAACATCCCGCTGCCTAGGATGTGTACCTCCCGCTGCCTAGCACCTAGCATACCTCCCGCTGCCTAGCACCAAGCATACCTCCCGCTGCCTAGGATGTAGTGTACCTCCCGCTGCCTAGCACCTAGCATACCTCCAGCTGCATAGCACCTAGAATACCTCCCGCTGCCTAGCGCCTAACATACCTCCCGCTGCCTAGGATGTAGTGTACCTCCCGCTGCCTAGCACCTAGCATACCTCCCGCAGTCTAGGATGTAGTGTACCTCCCGCTGCCTAGCACCTGGCATACCTCCGGCTGCCTAGCACCTAGCATACCTCCCGCTGCCTAGCACCTAGCATACCTCCAGCTGCCTAGCATCTAGCATACCTCAAGCTGCCTAGCACCTAGCATACCTCCCGCTGCCTAGCACCTAGCATACCTCCCGCTGAGTAGCACCTAGCATACCTCCCTCTGCCTAGCACCTACCATACCTCCCGCTGCCTAGCACCTAGCATACCTCACGCTGCCTAGCATCTAGCATACCTCCCGCTGCCTAGCACCTAGCATGCCTCCCGCCGCCTAGCACCTAGCATACTTCCCGCTGCCAAGCACCTAGCATACCTCCCGCTGCCTAGCACCTAGCATACCTCCCGCTGCCTAGGATGTAGTGTACCTCCTGCTGCCTAGGATGTAGTGTACCTCCCGCTGCCTAGCACCTAGCATGCCTCCCGCCGCCTAGCACCTAGCATTCTTCCCGCTGCCTATCACCTAGCATACCTCCCGCTGCCTAGCACCTAGCATACCTCCAGCTGCCTAGCATCTAGCATACCTCAAGCTGCCTAGCACCTAGCATACCTCCCGCTGCCTAGCACCTAGCATACCTCCCGCTGCCTAGCACCTAGCATACCTCCCGCTGCCTAGCACCTAGCATACCTCCCGCTGCCTAGCACCTAGCATACCTCACGCTGCCTAGGATGTAGTGTACCTCCCGCTGCCTAGCACCTAGCATACCTCCCGCTGCCTAGCACCTAGCATACCTCCCGCTGCCTAGCACCTAGCATACCTCACGCTGCCTAGCATGTAGCATACCTCCCGCTGCCTAGCACCTAGCATGCCTCCCGCCGCCTAGCACCTAGCATACTTCCCGCTGCCAAGCACCTAGCATACCTCCCGCTGCCTAGCACCTAGCATACCTCCAGCTGCCTAGCACCTAGCATGCCTCAAGCTGCCTAGCACCTAGCATACCTCCCGCTGCCTAGCACCTAGCATGCCTTCCGCTGCCTAGCACCTAGCATACCTCCCGCTGCCTAGCACCTAGCATACCTCTCGCTGCCTAGCACCTAGCATACCTCTCGCTGCCTAGCACCTAGCATACCTCACGCTGCCTAGCACCTAGCATACCTCCCGTTGCCTAGCACCTAGCATGCCTCCCGCTGCCTAGCACCTAGCATACTTCCCGCTGCCTAGCACCTAGCATACCTCCCGCTGCCTAGCACCTAGGATACCTCCAGCTGCCTGGCACCTAGCATACCTGAAGCTGCCTAGCACCTAGCATACCTCCCGCTGCCTAACATCTAGCATACCTCCCGCTGCCTAGCACCTAGCATACCTCCCGCTGCCTAGCACCTAGCATACATCCCGCTGAGTAGCACCTAGCATAACTCTCGCTGCCTAGCACCTAGCATACCTCCCGCTGCCTAGCACCTAGCATACCTCCCGCTGCCTAGCACCTAGCATACCTCCCGCTGCCTAGGATGTAGTGTACCTCCCGCTGCCTAGCACCTAGCATACCTCCCGCTGCCTAGCACCTAGCATACCACCCGCTGCCTAGCACCTAGCATACCTCCCGCTGCCTAGCACCTAGCATACCTTCCGCTGCCTAGTACCTAGCATACCTCCCGCTGCCTAGCACCTAGCATACCTCCCGCTACCTAGCACCTAGCATACCTCCCGCTGCCTAGCACCTAGCATACCTCCCGCTGCCTAGGATGTAGTGTACCTCCCGCTGCCTAGCACCTAGCATACCTCCCGCTGCCTAGCACCTAGCACCTAGCATACCTCCCGCTGCCTAGCACCTAGCATACCTCCCGCTGCCTAGCACCTAGCATACCTCCCGCTGCCTAGCACCTAGCATACCTCCCGCTGCCTAGCACCTAGCATACCTCCCGCTGCCTAGCACCTAGCATACCTCCCGCTACCTAGCACCTAGCATACCTCCCGCTGCCTAGCACCTAGCATACCTCCCGCTGCCTAGGATGTAGTGTACCTCCCGCTGCCTAGCACCTAGCATACCTCCCGCTGCCTAGCACCTAGCATACCACCCGCTGCCTAGCACCTAGCATACCTCCCGCTGCCTAGCACCTAGCATACCTCCCGCTGCCTAGTACCTAGCATACCTCCCGCTGCCTAGCACCTAGCATACCTCCCGCTACCTAGCACCTAGCATACCTCCCGCTGCCTAGCACCTAGCATACATCCCGCTGCCTAGCACCTAGCATACAGCCCGCTGCCTAGCACCTACCATACCCTCCCGCTGCCTAGCACCTAGCATACCTCCCGCTGCCTAGCACCTAGCATACCTCCAGCTGCCTAGCACCTAGCATACCTCCCGCTGCCTAGCACCTAGCATACATCCCGCTGCCTAGCACCTAGCAAACCTCCCGCTGCCTAGCACCTACCATACCTCCCGCTGCCTTGCACCTAACATACCTCCCGCTGCCTAGCACCTAGCATACCTCCAGCTGCCTAGTACCTAGCATTCCTCCCGCTGCCTAGGATGTAGTGTACCTCCAGCTGCCTAGCACCTAGCATACCTCCCGCTGCCTAGCACCTAGCATACCACCCGCTGCCTAGCACCTAGCATACCTCCCGCTGCCAAGCACCTAGCATACCTCCCGCTGCCTAGTACCTAGCATACCTCCCGCTGCCTAGCACCTAGCATACCTCCCGCTGCCTAGCACCTAGCATACCTCCCGCTGCCTAGCACCTAGCATACCTCCCGCTGCCTAGCACCTACCATACCTCCCGCTGCCTAGCACCTACTGTACCTCCCGCTGCCTAGCACCTAGCATACCTCCCGTTGCCTAGCACCTAGCATACCTCCCGCTGCCTAGGATGTAGTGTATCTCCCGCTGCCTAGCACGTAGTGTACCTACCGCTGCCTAGGATGTAGTGTACCTCCAGCTGCCTAGCACGTAGTGTACCTCCCGCTGCCTAGGATGTAGTGCACCTTCCACTGCCTAGCACATAGCCAACATCCCGCTGCCTAGGATGTGTACCTCCCGCTGCCTAGCACCTAGCATACCTCCCGCTGCCTAGCACCAAGCATACCTCCCGCTGCCTAGGATGTAGTGTACCTCCCGCTGCCTAGCACCTAGCATACCTCCAGCTGCATAGCACCTAGCATACCTCCCGCTGCCTAGCGCCTAACATACCTCCCGCTGCCTAGGATGTAGTGTACCTCCCGCTGCCTAGCACCTAGCATACCTCCCGCAGTCTAGGATGTAGTGTACCTCCCGCTGCGTAGCACCTAGCATACCTCCCGCTGCCTAGGATGCAGTGTACCTCCCGCTGCCTAGCACCTGGCATACCTCCGGCTGCCTAGCACCTAGCATACCTCCCGCTGCCTAGGATGTTGTGTACCTCCCGCTGCCTAGCACGTAGTGTACCTCCCGCTGCCTAGCACGTAGTGTACCTCCCGCTGCCTAGGATGTAGTGTACCTCCCGCTGCCTAGGAAGTGGTGTACCTCCCGCTGCCTAGCACCTAGCATTCCTCCCGCTGCCTAGGATGTAGTGTACCTCCTGCTGCCTAGGATGTAGTGTACCTCCCGCTGCCTAGCACCTAGCATGCCTCCCGCCGCCTAGTACCTAGCATTCTTCCCGCTGCCTAGCACCTAGCATACCTCCCGCTGCCTAGCACCTAGCATACCTCCAGCTGCCTAGCATCTAGCATACCTCAAGCTGCCTAGCACCTAGCATACCTCCCGCTGCCTAGCACCTAGCATACTTCCCGCTGCCTAGCACCTAGCATACCTCCCGCTGCCTAGCACCTAGCATACCTCCCGCTGCCTAGCACCTAGCATACCTCACGCTGCCTAGGATGTAGTGTACCTCCAGCTGCCTAGCACCTAGCATACCTCTCGCTGCCTAGCACCTAGCATACCTCCCGCTGCCTAGCACCTAGCATACCTCACGCTGCCTAGCATCTAGCATACCTCCCGCTGCCTAGCACCTAGCATGCCTCCCGCCGCCTAGCACCTAGCATACTTCCCGCTGCCAAGCACCTAGCATACCTCCCGCTGCCTAGCACCTAGCATACCTCCAGCTGCCTAGCACCTAGCATGCCTCAATCTGCCTAGCACCTAGCATACCTCCCGCTGCCTAGTACCTAGCATGCCTCCCGCTGCCTAGCACCTAGCATACCTCCCGCTGCCTAGCACCTAGCATACCTCTCGCTGCCTAGCACCTAGCATACCTCTCGCTGCCTAGCACCTAGCATACCTCACGCTGCCTAGCACCTAGCATACCTCCCGTTGCCTAGCACCTAGCATGCCTCCCGCTGCCTAGTACCTAGCATACTTCCCGCTGCCTAGCACCTAGCATACCTCCCGCTGCCTAGCACCTAGGATACCTCCAGCTGCCTCGCACCGAGCATACCTCACGCTGCCTAGCACCTAGCATACCTCCCGCTGCCTAGCATCTAGCATACCTCCCGCTGCCTAGCACCTAGCATACCTCCCGCTGCCTAGCACCTAGCATACCTCCCGCTGCCTAGCACCTAGCATACCTCCCGCTGCCTAGCACCTAGCATAGCTCCCGCTGCCTAGCACCTAGCATACCTCACGCTGCCTAGGATGTAGTGTACCTCCCTTGCCTAGCACCTAGCATACCTCTCGCTGCCTAGCACCTAGCATACCTCCCGCTGCCTAGCACCTAGCATACCTCACGCTGCCTAGCACCTAGCATACCTCCAGCTGCCTAGCACCTAGCATGCCTCCCGCCGCCTAGCACCTAGCATACTTCCCGCTGCCTAGCACCTAGCATACCTCCAGCTGCCTAGCATCTAGCATACCTCAAGCTGCCTAGAACCTAGCATACCTCCCGCTGCCTAGCACCTAGCATACCTCCCGCTGCCTAGGACCTAGCATACCTCCCGCTGCCTAGCACCTAGCATACCTCCCGCTGCCTAGCACCTATCATACCTCCCGCTGCCTAGCACCTAGCATACCTCCCGCTGCCTAGGACCTAGCATACCTCCCGCTGCCTAGCACCTAGCATACCTCCCGCTGCCTAGCACCTATCATACCTTCCGCTGCCTAGTACCTAGCATACCTCCCGCTGCCTAGCACCTAGCATACCTCCCGCTACCTAGCACCTAGCATACCTCCCGCTGCCTAGCACCTAGCATACCTCCCGCTGCCTAGGATGTAGTGTACCTCCCGCTGCCTAGCACCTAGCATACCTCCCGCTGCCTAGCACCTAGCATACCACCCGCTGCCTAGCACCTAGCATACCTCCCGCTGCCT
Source organism: Cherax quadricarinatus (assembly GCF_038502225.1). Classification (NCBI taxonomy): domain Eukaryota; kingdom Metazoa; phylum Arthropoda; class Malacostraca; order Decapoda; family Parastacidae; genus Cherax; species Cherax quadricarinatus. Next base: position 9,517,996 of record NC_091372.1, read on the forward strand.
AGCACCTAGCATACCTTCCGCTGCCTAGTACCTAGCATACCTCCCGCTGCCTAGCACCTAGCATACCTCCCGCTACCTAGCACCTAGCATACCTCCCGCTGCCTAGCACCTAGCATACCTCCCGCTGCCTAGGATGTAGTGTACCTCCCGCTGCCTAGCACCTAGCATACCTCCCGCTGCCTAGCACCTAGCATACCACCCGCTGCCTAGCACCTAGCATACCTCCCGCTGCCTAGCACCTAGCATACCTTCCGCTGCCTAGTACCTAGCATACCTCCCGCTGCCTAGCACCTAGCATACCTCCCGCTACCTAGCACCTAGCATACCTCCCGCTGCCTAGCACCTAGCATACATCCCGCTGCCTAGCACCTAGCATACAGCCCGCTGCCTAGCACCTACCATACCCTCCCGCTGCCTAGCACCTAGCATACCTCCCGCTGCCTAGCACCTAGCATACCTCCAGCTGCCTAGCACCTAGCATACCTCCCGCTGCCTAGCACCTAGCATACATCCCGCTGCCTAGCACCTAGCAAACCTCCCGCTGCCTAGCACCTACCATACCTCCCGCTGCCTTGCACCTAACATACCTCCCGCTGCCTAGCACCTAGCATACCTCCAGCTGCCTAGTACCTAGCATTCCTCCCGCTGCCTAGGATGTAGTGTACCTCCAGCTGCCTAGCACCTAGCATACCTCCCGCTGCCTAGCACCTAGCATACCACCCGCTGCCTAGCACCTAGCATACCTCCCGCTGCCAAGCACCTAGCATACCTCCCGCTGCCTAGGAGGTAGCCTACCTCCCGCTGCCTAGGAGGTAGCATACCTCCCGCTGCCTAGCACCTAGCATACCTCCCGCTGCCTAGCACCTAGCATACCTCCCGCTGCCTAGCACCTACCATACCTCCCGCTGCCTAGCACCTACTGTACCTCCCGCTGCCTAGCACCTAGCATACCTCCCGTTGCCTAGCACCTAGCATACCTCCCGCTGCCTAGGATGTAGTGTATCTCCCGCTGCCTAGCACGTAGTGTACCTACCGCTGCCTAGGATGTAGTGTACCTCCAGCTGCCTAGCACGTAGTGTACCTCCCGCTGCCTAGGATGTAGTGCACCTTCCACTGCCTAGCACATAGCCAACATCCCGCTGCCTAGGATGTGTACCTCCCGCTGCCTAGCACCTAGCATACCTCCCGCTGCCTAGCACCAAGCATACCTCCCGCTGCCTAGGATGTAGTGTACCTCCCGCTGCCTAGCACCTAGCATACCTCCAGCTGCATAGCACCTAGCATACCTCCCGCTGCCTAGCGCCTAACATACCTCCCGCTGCCTAGGATGTAGTGTACCTCCCGCTGCCTAGCACCTAGCATACCTCACGCTGCCTAGCATCTAGCATACCTCCCGCTGCCTAGCACGTAGTGTACCTCCAGCTGCCTAGGATGCAGTGTACCTCCCGCTGCCTAGCACCTGGCATACCTCCGGCTGCCTAGCACCTAGCATACCTCCTGCTGCCTAGCACGTTGTGTACCTCCAGCTGCCTAGCACGTAGTGTACCTCCCGCTGCCTAGCACGTAGTGTACCTCCCGCTGCCTAGGATGTAGTGTACCTCCCGCTGCCTAGGAAGTTGTGTACCTCCCGCTGCCTAGCACCTAGCATACCTCCCGCTGCCTAGGATGTAGTGTACCTCCTGCTGCCTAGGATGTAGTTTACCTCCCGCTGCCTAGCACCTAGCATACCTCCCGCTGCCTAGCACCTAGCATTCCTCACGCTGCCTAGCACCTAGCATTCTTCCCGCTGCCTAGCACCTAGCATACCTCCAGCTGCCTAGCATCTAGCATACCTCCCGCTGCCTAGCACCTAGCATACCTCCCGCTGCCTAGCACCTAGCATACCTCCCGCTGCCTAGCACCTAGCATACCTCCCGCTGCCTAGCACCTAGCATACCTCCCGCTGCCTAGCACCTAGCATACCTCACGCTGCCTAGGATGTAGTGTACCTCCCGCTGCCTAGCACCTAGCATACCTCTCGCTGCCTAGCACCTAGCATACCTCCCGCTGCCTAGCACCTAGCATACCTCACGCTGCCTAGCATCTAGCATACCTCCCGCTGCCTAGCACCTAGCATGCCTCCCGCCGCCTAGCACCTAGCATACTTCCCGCTGCCAAGCACCTAGCATACCTCCCGCTGCCTAGCACCTAGCATACCTCCAGCTGCCTAGCACCTAGCATGCCTCAATCTGCCTAGCACCTAGCATACCTCCCGCTGCCTAGTACCTAGCATGCCTCCCGCTGCCTAGCACCTAGCATACCTCCCGCTGCCTAGCACCTAGCATACCTCTCGCTGCCTAGCACCTAGCATACCTCTCGCTGCCTAGCACCTAGCATACCTCACGCTGCCTAGCACCTACCATACCTCCCGTTGCCTAGCACCTAGCATGCCTCCCGCTGCCTAGTACCTAGCATACTTCCCGCTGCCTAGCACCTAGCATACCTCCCGCTGCCTAGCACCTAGGATACCTCCAGCTGCCTGGCACCTAGCATACCTGAAGCTGCCTAGCACCTAGCATACCTCCCGCTGCCTAGCATCTAGCATACCTCCCGCTGCCTAGCACCTAGCATACCTCCCGCTGCCTAGCACCTAGCATACCTCCCGCTGCCTAGCACCTAGCATACCTCCCGCTGCCTAGCACCTAGCATAGCTCCCGCTGCCTAGCACCTAGCATACCTCACGCTGCCTAGGATGTAGTGTACCTCCCTTGCCTAGCACCTAGCATACCTCTCGCTGCCTAGCACCTAGCATACCTCTCGCTGCCTAGCACCTAGCATACCTCACGCTGCCTAGCACCTAGCATACCTCCAGCTGCCTAGCACCTAGCATGCCTCCCGCCGCCTAGCACCTAGCATACTTCCCGCTGCCTAGCACCTAGCATACCTCCAGCTGCCTAGCATCTAGCATACCTCAAGCTGCCTAGAACCTAGCATACCTCCCGCTGCCTAGCACCTAGCATACCTCCCGCTGCCTAGGACCTAGCATACCTCCCGCTGCCTAGCACCTAGCATACCTCCCGCTGCCTAGCACCTATCATACCTCCCGCTGCCTAGTACCTAGCATAAGTGTCCGGGGCCCAAAACTGTTCAACAGCCTCCCATCAAGCATTAGGGGAATTGCCAATAAACCCCTGGCTGCCTTCAAGAGAGAGCTGGACAGATACCTAAAGTCAGTGCCGGATCAGCCGGGCTGTGGCTCGTACGTTGGACTGCGTGCGGCCAGCAGTAACAGCCTAGTTGATCAGGCCCTGATCCATCGGGAGGCCTGGTCATGGACCGGGCTGCGGGGGCGTTGATCCCCGGAATAACCTACCGCTGCCTAGCACCTAGCATACCTCCCACTGCCTAGCACGCAGTGTACCTCTCGCTGCCTAGCACGCAGTGTACCTCACACTGCCTAGCACGTAGTGTACCTCCCACTGCCTAGCACGTAGTGTACCTCCCACTGCCTAGCACGTAGTGTACCTCCCACTGCCTAGCACGTAGTGTACCTCCCACTGCCTAGCACGTAGTGTACCTCCCACTGCCTAGCACGTAGTGTACCTCCCGCTGCCTAACACGTGGTGTACCTCCCACTGCCTAGCACGTAGTGTACCTCCCACTGCCTAGCACGTAGTGTACCTCCCACTGCCTAGCACGTAGTGTACCTCCCACTGCCTAGCACGTAGTGTACCTCCCACTGCCTAGCACGTAGTGTATCTCCCGCTGCCTAACACGTAGTGTACCTCCCACTGCCTAGCACGTAGTGTACCTCCCACTGCCTAGCACGTAGTGTACCTCCCGCTGCCTAGCACGTAGTGTACCTCCACGTAGTGTACTGCCTAGCACGTAGTGTATCTCCCGCTGCCTAGCACGTAGTGTACCTCCCACTGCCTAGCACGTAGTGTACCTCCCACTGCCTAGCACGTAGTGTACCTCCCGCTGCCTAGGAGGAGATAGAGGTACATGATAATATATACCTGGAAAGTTCTCGAGGGCCTGGTCCCAAATCTGCACACTGCCATAACAACATACTGGAGTGAGAGATATGGGAGGAAGTGTAAAATGAACCTAGTGAGGAGCAGGGGTGCGGTGGGCACAATAAGAGAACACTGTATCAACATTCGGGGTCCCAGACTATTGAATATCTTACCTGAAGATATCAGAAACACGGCTGGGACTAGTATAGAAGAAACTGAACAAGTATTTTCACCAGGTATCAGATGAACCAGGCTCTGATAGATATGTGGAGCAGCGGGCCTACAGCAGCAACGGCCTGCTGATCGCGGATTCTAACCCCAGCCGTGGTATGGGTTGTATATGTTCCCTTTAATATATATTATATTTTTGCGTTTTTCCCTCATAATACATTGACCATTTGTATAAAGATACAAGCTGGCCCTAGAATGTTTTTTTTCTATTTTAAATAGTTTAAATGCCCCTAGACTAGGCAGGTTGTTTAACCTTTTAATAGTCAGGACTTTTTATTTACGTTACGCAGCCAAGAAAGCGTAACAAGGTGTCGTAGAAGAAAGAAAATAAAGTATAGAAAGAGGTGGGAATGTTGTACTTATGGACCATAACGTCGGGGTACGTGTGGCCAACAGTAACATCAGTAACAGTAACGCCGTGGGGGCGTTGACCCCCGAAACCATCTCCAGGTATAGACGGGACCCTGATGCAGCCCTGTCTTGAGAGGACCGTCAGGGAAGAGGGTTTGTTCCCTGATGCTGTCTACCTCACCTTATCAGGTTTGAGGGCTGATCTCTCACTGTTATAAAGGGTCCGTCGTTGTAAGGTAGTGCGTCCATGGGATGCAGGAGGAGGGAAATAAATCTGCTGTGAGTATCAGTGTAATCACTGCGCAGATTTTTATGATTAAGCTGGAGAGCCGCGAAGTCCTCCTCTTCTTGCTCAAGAGTTCTCTCCAACTGGTCCAACTCATCACTGAGCCTTCTCTCCAACTGGTCCAACTCATCACTGAGCCTTCTATGCTCAATCTCAAGGATATTTAAATCAAAACCCCTGTCAATGAACCATTGACTGATATCAGATAATTCATCATTTAGTTTCTTATTTTGTTCATACGTGCGAGACAATAGAACGGACGAATCCCCTATTTGTATCCTGAGATCGTGTTCTGCGTCCTGTAACCTATCTAACTTATGAAACAATTTGTCTCTCGAAGCTCTTCTAGCGTCACGCACTTCGAAGGACCTGATTTTTTGCTCCCAGTGCTACTTTTCCTTTAAAAGGTCAAGGAGACTTTCGTCAACCTCGGGAGACTTGTCCTCGTCTACTACATCTCCGGGAGATTCTTCTGGAAGAAGCACGATGACTTCAACCTCTTGGCTGCCGAGGTCGTCGTCCTTCTGTAATATTTCAGTAACACGACCTTCATCTACGTTAATACTTTCTTCTTCATCCTCGGGAGAGTAGTCTGGAAGAAGCACGATGACTTCAACCTCTTGGCTGCCGAGGTCGTCGTCCTTCTCCTGTAATACTTCAATAACGCGACCGTCATCGACGCTTATACTTTTTTCTCCATCCTCTCCGGGAGAGTCGTCTGGAAGAAGCACGACGACTTCTTCAGCCTCTTGGCTGCCCCATTCTTCATCGTCGTCCCCGCTTAGGACACTCCATCCGCTCAGTTCGGTGTTGCTCAACTCTTCCAACAACTCGCGGTCCTTGTTCCGCTCTCCTTCCCCGTCCACCTCGGAGCTCCACCAGTCTTCATCGTCGTCCCCGCTTAGGACACTCCCCCCGCTCAGTTCGGTGTTGCTCAACTCTTCCAACAACTCGCGGTCCTTGTTCCGCTCTCCTTCCCCGTCCACCTCGGAGCTCCACCAGTCTTCATCGTCGTCCCCGCTTAGGACACTCCATCCGCTCAGTTCGGTGTTGCTCAACTCTTCCAACAACTCGCGGTCCTTGTTCCACTCTCCTTCCCCGTCCACCTCGGAGCTCCACCAGTCTTCATCGTTGTCCTCGGAGTTCCACCACAAGCTCAATTCTGAGCTCGATTCTTCGTATTCATCGCCTAGGTAAGATTCTCGAGGATCTTCGTCGTCTTCCTCTTGGGACCTTCCCCACTCACTATCACCAGCAGACAGGAGAAGCCCATCGTCTTCTTCCTGCAACCAGTTAAGGTCCCCCACATCATCCTCCTGGCGGAGGTCATCACTCTCATCAAGGAACAGAGCTTGTTCTTCACTAATGTCATCCTCGTCCTCGACGCTGTATTTATCGCTGAGGAGGAGCTGGAGCGAGGGGAAGTCAGCTTCCTCTGGCTCAATAAGGTACTCGACGTCCCTCCTGCTAGAACCCTGGCTGTAGTCTCTCTTCCCCCAAGTCCAATACAGAACTAACGAGAGAATAACTATTAATTTTAAAAAAGTCATTTTTAATCTTTTTAATTCTGATACATATTGTTTACAACACTCGCCAAGCCACAACGAAGGAGATGAAACGCGAGATGACGATGGGGTACTTAGTGGGAACACCAGCAATATACTGTCACCCTACTGTACATGATAGTTACACAGTAGGAACACCAACAGTGTGCTGCTACACTACTGTACATAATAGTACACAGTGGGACAGAGTGCTACCACACTATTCCACATGATAGTTACATGATGGGAGCACCAGCAATGTGCTACGACCCTACTGTACATGACAGTTACATGGTGGGAACACCAGCAATGTAGGTGGGAACACCAGCAATGCACTGCCACTCTGCTGTACATGATAGTTACACAGCAGGAACACCAACAGTGTTCTACTACACTACTGTACATATTAGTATACAGTGGTACAGTGTGCTACCACACTATTCTACATGATAGTTACGTGGTGGGAACACCAGCAATGTACTGCCACTCTACTGTACATGATAATTATATGGTGGGAACACCAGCAATGTACTGCCACTCTACTGTACATGATAATTATATGGTGGGAACACCAGCCATGTAGGTGGGAACACCAGCAATGTACTGCCACCCTACTATACATGATAATTACATGGTGGGAACACCAGCAATGTGCTACGACCCTACTGTACATGACAGTTACATGGTGGGAACACCAGCAATGTAGGTGGGAACACCAGCAATGTACTGCCACCCTACTGTACATGATAGTTACACAGTAGGAACACCAACAGTGTGCTGCTACACTACTGTACATAATAGTACACAGTGGGACAGAGTGCTACCACACTATTCCACATGATAGTTACATGATGGGAGCACCAGCAATGTGCTACGACCCTACTGTACATGACAGTTACATGGTGGGAACACCAGCAATGTAGGTGGGAACACCAGCAATGTACTGCCACCCTACTATACATGATAATTACATGGTGGGAACACCAGCAATGTGCTACGACCCTACTGTACATGACAGTTACATGGTGGGAACACCAGCAATGTAGGTGGGAACACCAGCAATGTACTGCCACCCTACTGTACATGATAGTTACACAGAAGGAACACCAACAGTGTGCTGCTACACTACTGTACATAATAGTACACAGTGGGACAGAGTGCTACCACACTATTCTACATGATAGTTACACGATGGGAACACCAGCAATGTGCTACGACCCTACTGTACATGACAGTTACATGGTGGGAACACCAGCAATGTAGGTGGGAACACCAGCAATGTACTGCCACCCTACTGTACATGATAGTTACACAGAAGGAACACCAACAGTGTGCTGCTACACTACTGTACATAATAGTACACAGTGGGACAGTGTCCTACCACACTATAGTATCTTCACAATACACTGCAGTGTCTTCACAGTACACTGCCAGTATCTTGACAATACACTGATCTGTTAGTGACCTGACAAAACCCACTTTGTGGGCGAAATGTTGTCAACAAAGGATCGCACAATAAAGGTACCCAATTGCTGCACACGTCTTGTTCTTCAAGAATACCGATATATATATATATATATATATATATATATATATATATATATATATATATATATATATATATATATATATATATATATATATATATATATATATATATATATACATATATATATCGGTATTCCCTGGCTAGGGAAGCCAGGAGCACCACCGACCACCACCGACCACCACCGACCACCACCACAACACAATGAATCAGTGACCCTAGACACAGGAATATATTTTTTTATATATTTTATTTAAAACAATGCAATACAAGGTGGTATAAATATATTGAAAAGGTACACGGAAACAGATTAATACACAAGAAATATTACAGTGGTATTAAACCTCACACGGAACATACAACATACATTATTATACGAAAGTATTATTACCGATAGTGACTTAAATTTTGTCACTTCCGCCCCACACGAACACGAAAAGAAATATCCTGAATTATCATTAAGCAAGAAATATATTTAATAAGTCTGACAATCACGAATAACGTATTAGTGACATGTTAGAAGACATGACATACCTCAACACAGTGACACCTCAACCAGGTCGAATAAATACATTGGAAAAGATTAATATCACATAGAACATTGTAACAGTGAAGGTCAACAGAGCTCAAAGGCTACCTATGTACATTTTTATTTACCAATTAAACCCAAACATTACCACATAATATAAGAACATTGTTACAATACAAGCGATGATAAATTATACAGAAATATCACAATACTTTAAATAATACTAACACAATGTGAAATATTACATGCCAAACACTTGTATACAACTACCAATAAAGTTGGTATTACCGGTAATAACAAACTCATTACACATTAATTACCTCCCCTTGGAAAATCTTGGAAGGAATGGTCCCAAATCTGCACACAGAAATCACTCCCTACGAAAGTAAAAGACTGGGCAGGCGATACCAATAAAAAGTAATTGGTACACTAAGGAAAACACCATAAGTGTCCGGGGCCCAAAACTGTTCAACAGCCTCCCATCAAGCATTAGGGGAATTACCAATAAACTTCAAGAGAAACTACCTAAATTACACGTCGGATTAATTCAGGCCCCCCCCTGGTCGTGGACCGGGCCGCGGGGGCGTTGATCCCCGGAATAACCTCCAGGTAACCTCCAGGTAACCTCCCCCCCGATCGTTATCACCAACATGTTAACTTTAACATCCTAACTTGACATATATGAATAAACTAAGTGGTAATTATATAAGTTTTGGTGAAACAGTAACACCAAAGACACAGTACATTTAATAACAAATATTAACATGAGGGAAACATGGCCAAGTCTTACACATTGACACTTCAACCAGGGTAAGATACACTTCTAGTGCTTAACAAGTCCAGGAACATTGTCACAATGAAGGTCAACCAATCCTTAATCACAACAGTGTATCTAAGGAGCACACAGGCGCAGACAGCCACAACTGTGTATGTGATTACACATCCCATACGCACAGGTTCATACACATTCGCCCGGTACATTATTCCAACTCTCTCTCCACACTAAAGTCGCACACATTCTTGTCAATAAACATATTAAACTTAACTAACTATCCAACCCCAAGGAGACGACCCCGTTTCTACCCCTGACATTCCATCCTACAGTAGCATTTACCATCCCTACCCTGCCCCTCCTACCTAATTTACAAATTTAATAAAATCTCTAACGTAAGTTCTCTATATCCCTCTGAGAAAGCCCGCTCCCACCTTTTCCCATAAATTTCTCTGTTACGGCACAACGTTTTATAAAACGTAACCGCTAAAACCCGCCTCTTCACCTCACTAACCCCTTTCCCCCTCATTCCCCACGTTATGTATATATAATCTACAATAATGTACCCCACAGCCCTAATGATACTCTCATCCATACCCTCCACGTCAAGACTTCAAGCTATCAGAACAGAAATTCCTTTACCCCCAATCTTACGGAGTTGTCTACTCAACCAACCCCTGACGCTACCCATCCCCTCACAAAAATATACATCAAACACCGACTCCTCACCTTCACATATTCCACCCCCCCCTCCCCTCAATCACATGTCTATCCCTCAGAATCGTACCTGACGGCAAAATCCCGTGCAGAAAACCATGCAATACGTCACTTGCTCGTGGTTGTAACCTCATCCTACTTAACCTATTCCATATACTTCCCCATGTATACATGGGGAAAATTCCCTCTACAGGCGCCACAACCCTCCCCACCAACAATCGACACATCGCACCTATATTGACCTTTCCCGGATCTCGAGCCCACGCCATAGCCCTCAAAACAGTTTCACACTCCCGCAACTCCACTCCTGAATACATTCGTTTCAATCTTTCATGGATCCTGACCAGATCCCCCCACCCACACCTTCCCTCACCACCTCCCTTTTAATAAAGACACATTTGACCCTCCTCTTTAAGTCCAGCAAACCCAACCCCCCCTGCCGCACAGGTAACATTACCACATCCCTTTTAAGCCAATCACATCCCGAGCCCCACAAGAGTTTAAAAACCCTCCTAAGTATGTCCGCTATCGCCGTCAGTGTTAATGGGAACACGGCCGCCACGTGCCATACCTTACTAAACAATAAGACATTAATAAATAGCAAAAAAAGGCACAATACCGTGACTGGGTCCAAGTCGGTCCAAGTCGGACCGAAACGTCGTCGTAAGCTTCTCTCTTTTATGTGCAGGTTATTTGTGTAGACATTAATAACACTGGCCCGCTGTACAAGGGTCAAATGATAAGGCCACAATGCACCCAATCGCCCCTGAATCCTATCCACCAACCTAATCGAGTTTTCTCTGCGTGCTACATCCAGATCGTCTGCATAGACAAGACCACAAATTTTTAACAAATTTACCCGCCACCCCACCACTGAACTACCCCACTCAACCCTCCCAGCCCAAGCTCCTAACCCCATGACCATGGACTTTTCTGAATTCACTCTCAAACCAGTTGCATCCGAGAACATTTGTACTGCCCCATCCAAGGTATCCATTGACATCCCCTCCCTACCCAGAACAGTAGTGTCATCAACATACCCTTTTAAGACTAGCCAAACCCTCCCAACTCTACTCCCTTCACCCTCCCCTATTGCATATACGCTTCTCCATCATCCTATAAAAGGGGTCCTGTATGCATGCAAATAAAAGCTGTGACATAGGGCACCCCTGTCGAAGTCCCCTTTCCATTACAATCTTCCCACTCACTCTCCCATTAATCTGTACCCTCGCCATTGCACCGTGATACAAAGCATCTACCCATCCCACTATTTCTTCCCCAAACCCCTGTCCCCTGAGGATGACTCTCAGTGCTTCTCGTTCCACTCTGTCATATGCACCCTGCCAGTCTAAAGCCACCAAACCCCCCTCCCCCCCTTTTGCTTCCACGAAATCCCTTAGTAACCCATGTCCCTCCACCACAGACCTCCCTGGCAACCCAAACTGAGTTCTCGATACTACTCTATCCACTACGCATTTAAACCGATTCCCCAAAATTTTGGCAAACAGCTTATAATCTGAAGATTGAGACACTTATGCAGCATATGGGAATCTTTAGTCAGGAAACGTTTCGCCACACAGTGGCTTCATCAGTCCAATACAAAGAGGAAGGCGTAAGGAGAGGAGTAGAATGAGGTAATCAGTCCCTCAACCTGGAGTCGATGTGTTCAGTCCATCAATCTTGTAGAATGTACAGCATAGGGCCGTAGACGTGGCTTGTATACTGTAGTGAGGTGAGGTGAAGCAGGCGGAGGCGGGGTCATAGTGGTACCATCCACTATGACTCCAGGTTGAGGGACTGATTACCTCATTCTACTCCTCTCCTTACGCCTTCCTCTTTGTATTGGACTGATGAAGCCACTGTGTGGCGAAACGTTTCCTAAATAAAGATTCCCATATGCTGCATAAGTGTCTCAATCTTCAACTTGTCGGTTTTTCAAACCATTCATCACAGCTTATAATCTGTGCATAACAACGATATTGCCCGGTAGTTCCTAAGTGTATGTTGCCCCTTACCCTTCGGTACCAATACTACTACAGCTGTTGCTTGCTTCTCTCCCAACTCTCCCCTCATTAGCTCCCAATGCTGTAGATAAAACTCTGCCGGGAGTCCATCGATTCCCGGAGCTTTACCCTTACGCATTTCACTTAAAGTCTTCCATGTTTCTCCCTCAGTTATTTCCCCTCCCAACACTTCCCTATCACTGTTTCCCAACAGACATGTCACATTCTCACACACCTGTTTTAAAACCCCAGCTCCTACCCCATCCCTTTGCCAATACTTTCCATACCACTCGTCCGCAAACACTCCCATTCCATCTGTGGCGTGTAAAACCTGACCCACCCTATACCCACCTACCGGCTCATGAACCTCCAACCATGGAATAGCTGTTGCCTGCTGCCGTTGCTTGTGCCTACGCAATACACACGACGAAGGCCTATCGCCTCATAACACCTCTTCCACACCTGCCATTACCCTCACCGCTTGGAACCTCTCATCTTGTAGCTCGCGCAGCCTCCCCATAAGTGCCAGTATGTCATCCATAGGATAAATACCCGCCACCGCCCCCCTCGCATAATAGCCCCTTAACCTGTCCTCCAAATAGTTGGCCAGCCTATATTTTAAAGAATTAATTCGTTTCCCTTCTCTCACGTAATATTGCCTAATTCGTTCTTTAGCCACACCATCCCACCATGTTACCACATCCTCCAACCCATGTACCTCCGGACTTAACCCCTCCCACAGTGTTGTAAATCCCTCCAACCCCTCCTCATCTCCTAACACACTCGTATTTAACTTCCAATAACCCCTATTATTATTATAATCATGGGGGAGTGCTAAACCCGTACGATTATACGGCACCAATAACCCCTCGAGATACCCGCCAGTGACTCCCATCCCACCCTGCCACGACCGCCCTATGATCCGAATAAGCTACCTCTATTGTGTGGAAAAACTTTACCAAAACCCCTTGAGAAATGTACAACCTATCTAACCTAGCCACATAACCCCTCCTCACGAAAGTGTGCTCTACCTCCCACACTCCCCCTCCAACTGCATCCCTCAACTGAATATCCCTCAAGAGGTCTCGTAAGGCCGCCGACACGTGCCCCGCCCCTTTTGGTTCCACATCAGCCCTCCTGATAACACAGTTCCAGTCCCCACCAACGATGGCCACCGCAGGTAAACCACGTAAGAAGAAAACTAGGTCATCACATACAAATTCCTGCTTTACTTTCACATCGTTCTCAGCTGGTGCATAAACACTTACAAAGGTTACCCTCTGCCCCATCCACCACCCATCCACACGCAACACCCTCCCCCCCTCACTTTTTATCAACAAACGGGCTCGCCTCCCTGATCAATATACCCGCACCACCTTTCAGACGTGCAGATGGCAGAGTCATGACCTGAAACCCTGCTACCTCCAGCTCTCTCCCCTCCTTGAAATTGTGTTCTTGCATGAGCACTACATACACCCTATATTTACACAGAAACATTCGAAACCGTTCCCTCTTCACACTATTACACAGTCCATTTACGTTCACAGTCATACACCTAAGGCCTCTTTATAGTTTCCAACCCTTCCTCCTCTCTTCATTCATCCCAGGGCCTCCTGCCCCAGAGCCAGCACAGGGCTTCACACCACCAACCCCCTATCCTTTCTTACGATGCATCTTATCCTTACTACCTCGACAGTGCTCTTCCTTCCTCCCAGACCTCTGCGCCGGCGTCAGGACATCACCTGAGTCTGACGCCGAAGCTCTCTTCCTCGTGATGCCCTCCACTGCCATGTTGTCTTCTGAGGTTCCCTCACGATGAACCTCAACCTCTACCACACCCCGTTCCACGGCACACTGCGACATCTCACGCTTACTGCTTGGCCCGTCATCTCTGCTATGGCAATGCCGTGCCTCTCACTAGCTCAGGAACAACATCCTCAGCAGGCGGCGTCAATGTCCTCAACACTTCCTGAAGCTCTTCCTCGAGAGGCTGTACCTCCTCTTGCACTTGCACTTCTGCACTTTTCTCCTGCCTAGTAACAGTTCCTGTTATGTCACAGCTTGCCTCACACACGCCAGTCTCCTCTATGGGATCCTCTACCACTTCACTCCACAAGCGCCCAAGCCCTTGCTTTCGCGTGGGGCTCTCAACAACAGCTACCACACTGGTAGCTGGTGCATCACCAGTTTGGGCAGGCGCCCTCCTCAGCTTTACACACGCTGCCGCCATATGGTCGTACTCCCCACATAACCTGCACGTACGTCTCTGTCCGGCGTACGATACCATAACTTGCGTCCTGAAGTCCTCCAACACGACGTAAGACGGTATGGGATGTCTCACAGTCATCTTCAGGGAAAAAGGTTCCCTCCAGACGGCCCATGTAAGCACCAGCCGTCCACTTGCCCTGTTGTGCCAGATGTACGGTCCCATATGCCTCGAAAACACACCTGAGGTCAGCCTAATCGGCCTCAAATGGGACATTACGAATCTTAACCCACGTAAAGTGGTGAGATATGTCGATCAAACGCACCTTCACAGCGGGAGTAGCATCAAGACTCACGCCTTGGAATCTCGTCACCAAAGACTCGTACACGGACGTGGAATTCAGTTTGACGAAGATTCTGTAAGCCCCATTCAGGGCAACACCATACACCTCATCGTCCTGGATACCATACGTCTCCCTAATGATGGTCGGGAGTAACACCTGCGCTGAAGAGGGTGAAATTGCCCCACGAAGCAGCTCAATACCGATGGTATTTACGCGCCTCCTCACACTCTGAAAACAGCAGAGGGGTGCAGAGCACAACCGCACTCTAGCGCAGCGAATTATACAGGAATAAGGCTTCCATGTTGGTACAAGGTAGCTCGCCTGAAAACAGCAGAGGGGTGCAGAGCACAACCGCACTCTACCCGTGGTCAGGCAGCGAATCAGGCCTCCTGGTGGATCAGAGCCTGATCAACCAGGCTGTTACTGTTGGCTGCACGCAAACCAACGTACGAGCCACAGCCCGGCTGGTCAGGAACCGACTTACAAGGAAAAAATATATATTATTGGTCCACAGACCACATCATATTAATTGATGCAAATTTTTATTGCAAATTAATAGTATGTTTGATATTCCTGGTTCTTGGTACACGAAATAAAATTTAGCCATAGACTGGGGAAGGCCTAAAGGCTGGAATTGGTCTATAGGCTGCGACAGGCGTGTAGGTTGGAGTTGGCCTATAGGCTGGCTGGTAGGTCGGGTACCTGGCTTCTCCCTGGTAGGTGACCTCAGCCAGGTAGCCAGAGTCACCACTGACAGTGTAGGTCACCTGCTGCAGACGACCGTCGGGGAGCTGCACGTAGTACGACCCCTGAGTGTGGTCACCATCACGAGACTCCTGGTGACCGAAGTCGTTACCGGAGGGAGGGTCGTTCACAGCATAGTCGAAGCTGTACCGTGCTGGAGCCTACCAAGGAGAAAATTTACCATAAAGTCAAATTTACGTAAATGCAGAACAATAAAACACAACAACAATAATAAACTCTTTTAGTAAATACCATAAAAACACAAAGTTTAAATAAATATAAATACAAACATTATTATTATATATAATGGACTGAACACCTCAAAATCTTTAACTCTTCAACTGACTCCACTAAAGTCACCTCCACATTCGACTGAAAAAGTCTTTTTCACAGGCAAAACACTTCAAGAGTAAAGATACACAAATACTGGGCATGTCTTAGTCATTAAGAATGCCAATATACAATATAAATACGGTGATAGGTGTCCTTTTTCTTATAAATACCTGATAGGACGGTGCTGGCCTGTAGGAGGATGGGAGAGAGTAGCCCAGGCTGGGGAAGCCAGGAGCACCAGCTGCCACCACCACAACACACAAAGCAATAACCACCTGGAACAGTATATGAGATTTTTTGTAATGAGATCTGATTCTTTATCCAGCTAAAAATGAGATCTGATTCTTTATCCGGCTAAAAATGAGATCTGATTCTTTATCCAGCTAAAAATGAGATCTGATTCTTTATCCAGCTAAAAATGAGATCTGATTCTTTATCCAGCTAAAAATGAGATCTGATTCTTTATCCAGCTAAAAATGAGATCTGATTCTTTATCCAGCTAAAAATGAGATCTGATTCTTTATCCAGCTAAAAATGAGATCTGATTCTTTATCCAACTAAAAATGAGATCTGATTCTTTATCCAACTAAAAATGAGATCTGATTCTTTATCCAGCTAAAAATGAGATCTGATTCTTTATCCAACTAAAAATGAGATCTGATTCTTTATCCAACTAAAAATGAGATCTGATTCTTTATCCAACTAAAAATGAGATCTGATTCTTTATCCAACTAAAAATGAGATCTGATTCTTTATCCAACTAAAAATGAGATCTGATTCTTTATCCAACTAAAAATGAGATCTGATTCTTTATCCAACTAAAAATGAGATCTGATTCTTTATCCAACTAAAAATGAGATCTGATTCTTTATCCAACTAAAAATGAGATCTGATTCTTTATCCAGCTAAAAATGAGATCTGATTCTTTATCCAACTAAAAATGAGATCTGATTCATTATCCAACTAAAAATGAGATCTGATTCATTATCCAACTAAAAATGAGATCTGATTCATTATCCAACTAAAAATGAGATCTGATTCTTTATTCAGCTAAAAGTGAGATCTGATTCTTTATCCAACTAAAAATGAGATCTGATTCTTTATCCAACTAAAAATGAGATCTGATTCCTTATCAAAACATTTGCTTATTTATTTAATTTCTTCAAATTATCTCTTTATGCTTGAGCATAAAATATTAAAAATTACATTAATGAGACTCAGAACCCATTACTAATCCCAATATAAAAAAAAAAATCCGTGAGCAGCGTAAAGCGCATTTTTTTCGCAGTTGGAACAGTCATTTGTTTTTTCCCTCTACTTTCTGCCTATTAAACAGAGAGGACGAGCGTCGGGAGAGTGATCTAGTAGCGACCAGTGAAGAGGCCGGGCCAGGAGCTAGGAATCGACCCCTGCAACTTCAACTAGGTGAGTACACACACACACACATTCCTTGATAATGTGAGAAGTCACGAAAGCGCTTGGAATTTTACTATTTTTTTCAACAGTGGCTGTTTTGTATACTGTAGTATCATCTGTTTACTGTGACCTTGTTGTATACAAGGCCTTATGTATGTCCCATATATGTGGATTCCATATATGTGAAGATGAGAAACACAAGGCCGAAAAGTGTGAAAGGCTGAGGCGGTTTGCAGAGAGAAACGTTTTTGAAACATTTCGAGGGAAGAAGCCTAATACACGAGCGAAACGTTTCAATATAATTCCTCTCTACAAACAGATTAGTGATGTATCGGATATCCGCATCCGCATCCGCATCCGCATCCGCATCCGCATCCGCGTCCGCATCCGCGTCCGCATAACAGCCGCACAATGTCTTACATCCGCATCCACAAAATAAGTAAGATATCCTCATACACATCCGCATCCGCGGATATCTAAATTTTCACATCCGATGCATCTCTGATATGGATGCTATAGCATTTAGATAATTTATATATTGCGTGTTATACGGAGAATATATATGATATAAACCAAGGGAGCGTTGTCATTGTTCTTGTTTGATTTTTGTTTGTTTGTTTGTTTCTGCATCGTAGACATTTGTACAATTTAAGGTGAATTTAATGGACCATGTAAAGTTGTATTTGTTTCTGTTGTACATAAAAATGGGTTGAAATGATTCATGGTTTTGTTTTTGTTAGTGGTCGTGTCTTTGGTACGATCAGCCGAAGAGATCTCAGTCGTGAATGACTTGACTCACGAAATCGTAAAGACACGATTGTAAACGAGCCATACCATGGGTGGGGTTAGAACCCACTATCAGAGAGTCACAAAACGCGTCGGTCTGGAATTTTGTGACTCTCTAAACGCGGGTTCTAACCCCACCAGTGGTATGGTTTGTGAATGACTTGTGTCGTGTCTTGGGGCTGTGTAGATGAGACGAGTGTCACTTATTAGAAGTCAAGATTAA
>NC_091372.1:9541023-9603523 GCF_038502225.1 Cherax quadricarinatus
GGGGAATTCCATGATATATTAAAACTGAGTGATTTGTGATCACTTTCCCCAAGCTCATCATTAACCTCAAGATTATTAATTAGTGTTTCCCTACTGGCAAGAACCAAGTCAAGGAGGTTATTTCCCCTAGTTGGCTCTGTCACAAACTGTTTTAAAAAACAATCCTGGATCGTATCAAGAAAGTCACCTGACTCTAAATTTCCTGTCAAATTGCTCCAGTCAATCTGTCTATAGTTGAAATCTCCCATTAGCACAACATTTTCGTATGTAGATGCCTTACGAATTTCGTCCCATAGAAGTTTACTGCACTCCCTATCAAGATTTGGGGCCCTGTAAATCACACCCAAAATTAGTTTTTCTCGGCCCTCGAGAAGCTGTAACCAAACAGATTCAGTGGCTGACGCTTCTAATTTAATATCTTGTCTAACACAACAATTTAAATTGTCTCTGACATACATCGCTACTCCACCACCTTTCCTGTTGACCCTGTCAGTGTGGAATAATTTATAGCCTTGTATGTGACATTCAGAGGGCATCTCTCTATCTTTCAGATTGAGCCAGGTCTCTGTTATAGCAATAATATCTATGTCTCCTGCACTTGCAATTAATCTTAGCTCATCTATCTTATTTCTTACACTCCTGCTATTAGTATAGTAAACCTTAAGGGAGCTAGTCCCTTGCTGCCCTCTGCTGTCCCCCTTTGTTTGCTGACCTGATCTATTGTCTTTATTTATAACTTCATGCTGAATGCCTTTTATACATTTACTGTTTCCAACCCAAGTGTTGCAACCTGCTTGTTTCCCACACACACCCATACCTCTATCTTCCATCAGTTTAAAATCATAGGCATTTCACCAATGGCCTTCTCAATCGAGTCTGCAAGTGCTACCACCCCAGCCCCAGAGAGATGTACCCCATCCCTTGCATACATATCATGTTTGCCATAAAAGTTGTTCCAGTTGTCAATGAATGGGATTGCAAGTTCCTTGCAGTATCTGTCTAGCCAGCAATTTACACCAATTGCCCTAGACAACCATTCATTTCCTACTCCCCTTCTAGGCAAGATGCTACATATGATTGGGATCCCTCCCTTAGACTTAATGAAATCTATAGCTGACCTGTACTTATCTAGCAGCTCTTCTCTCCTACCCTTCCCAATATCATTTCCACCAGCACTGAGACAGATAATGGGCTTGCTCCCATTACCTGACATGATATTATCCAGCCTGTTGACAATGTCCCCAACACCAGCTCCAGGGAAGCACACTCTATCTCTCATCTTCTTATTCCTATTACAAAAAGCACGGTCAATGTATCTTACCTGAGAGTCACCAACCACAAGAATGCGCTTACCTCCATTAGCAGGGGCAGTAGTACCCTTACCTTCACTGGCCACTGAAGTACATTCATCCTGAAGAACAGAGAAGCGATTTCCTACCTTCAGATCTTCACTCTTAACTTTCCTTACTCTGATGCGCCTTCCATTACTGTGAACTACTCGCCACTTGTAGCAGGTGCTGGGCTGCACCTCACTGCTGGTAGCCGTTGCTGCCTCCCCAACTACAGCCTCCTCACAGCGAGAGACAGACTGCACCTCGCTGCTAGAAGCCTCATTCCCCACAACTCCAGCCACCTCACACTCTCTCCCAGACCCATTGAGGTGGACCTTCAGCCTCCTAATCTCCTCCTGGAGAAGCAAGACCTCCTCCTTCAACTCTCCAACCTCAATTTTTAAAACACTGCAGAAGCAAGCCATGCTTTGTAACCGTCCACACTAATCCCCAAGGCAGCTCAGGGTCTGTGACCTCACGTGACGACTGACCACTGAGTACTGGACTGACCACTGTAGTAGCCAGAAGGTGGCAGCAAAGCATTAGCTAAGAACTATAGACCAACAGCTGTGACGTCCCACATCATAAAAATCTTTGAGTGCTAAGAAGCAGGATTGCAAATCACCTTGATTCCCAAAATCTGCACAATCCAGGGCAACATGGGTTCAGGGCAGGTCGCTCTTGCCTCTCACAACTACTGGATCACTCTGATATGGCCTTGGATGCACTGGAAGAAAATAAGAATGCAGATGTAATATACACAGACTTTGCAAAAGCATTTGACAAATGCGATCATGGCGTAATAGCCCATAAAATACGTGCTAAAGGAATAACTGGGAAAGTGGGGAGATGGATCTTCAACTTCCTAACAAATCGAACACAAAGAGTAGTGGTCAACAGAGTTAAATCGGAGGCTGCCATAGTGAAGAGCTCTGTTCCACAAGGCACAGTACTCGCCCCCATCTTATTCCTCATCCTCATATCAGACATAGACAGAGATATACACCACAGCACCGTATCATCCTTTGCGGATGATACTAGGATCTGCATGAGGCTGTCATCTGCTGAGGATGCGGTTAACCTCCAGGAAGATATAAACAAAGTTTTCCAGTGGGCAACGGTAAACAATATGATGTTCAATGATGACAAATTCCAACTACTCCGTTATGGAAAACTGGAGGAGATAATAACTAGAACAGAGTATACTACAGACTCTGGCCATACAATAGAGCGGAAAAATAATGTAAGGGACCTGGGAGTAGCAATGTCTGAGGATCTCACTTTCAAGGATCACAACAGTGCCACGATCACAAGTGCAAAGAAAATGATAGGATGGATAATGAGAGCGTTCAAAACGAGAGATGCCAAGCCAATGATGATCCTTTTCAAATCACTTGTTCTCTCTAGGCTGGAATACTGCTGTACACTAACATCTCCAAGCAGGTGAAATTGCAGATCTAGAGAGTGTACAGAGATTCTGTACTGCACGTATAAGTTCTGTCAAGCACCTTAATTACTGGGAACGCTTGGAAGCACTTGACTTGTACTCGTTGGAACGCAGGAGAGAGAGATATATCATAATCTACACTTGGAAAATCCTGGAAGGAATGGTGCCGAATCTGCACACAGAAATCACTCCTTACGAAAATAAAAGACTAGGCAGGCGATGCAAAATACCCCCAATTAAAAGTAGGGGCCCCATTGGTACACTAAGAAAACACACCATAAGTGTCCGGGGCCCAAGACTGTTCAACAGCCTCCCACCAAGCATAAGGGGAATTACCAATAAGCCCCTGGCTGCCTTCAAGAGAGAGCTGGCCAGATACCTTAAGTCAATGCCGGATCAGCCGGGCTGTGGCTCGTACGTTGGACTTCGTGCTGCCAGTAGTAATAGCCTGGTTGATCTGGCCCTTATCCACCGGGAGGCCTGGTCGTGGATCGGGTCGCGGGGGCGTTGATCCCAGAAATAACCTCCAGGTAGACTCCAGATAGGTAGGCTTGGTTACAAGTACTTCTGACAGTCTGGCAGACACACAGAATGACTGGTGTTGGAGGAGCCAGACTCAGGCTTAGTTACAAGTACTTCTGACAGTCTGACAGACACACAGAATGACTGATGTTGTAGTAGCCAGATTTAGGCTTAGTTACAAGTACTTCTGACAGTCTGACAGACACACAGAATGACTGATGTTGTAGTAGCCAGACTTAGGCTTGGTTACAAGTACTTCTGACAGTCTGACAGACACACATATGATGATCAAACTAAATACAAATAATGTGGCCCACTTAACTGTCCATTTATTAAGAAATATAAAATACCAGATATCTTAAGCAAATTTCCTAAATTTGCCTGTAACAAATAAATCAATGTAGATATAAATACAGATGAACTCCTGTAGACCCTTTTGTGGCCTAGTTCCTAGGCCTACTGTGTATCCATATGGATATGGGGCGCGAAAGAGCATAAACGCCAACCAGCACGGATTCATGGAAGGCAAATCCTGTGTCACAAACCTTCTGGAGTTTTATGATAAAATAACAGAAGTAAGACACGATAGAGAGGGGTGGGTTGCTTGCATCTTCTTGGACTGCAAGAAGGCCTTTGACACAGTTCCTCACAAGAAATTAATGCAGAAGCTAGAGGATCAGGCGCATATAACAGGAAGGGCACTGCAATGGATCAGAGAATACCTGACAGGGAGGCAACAACGAGTCATGGTACGTAATGAGGTATCACAGTGGGCACCTGTGACGAGCGGGGTCCCACAGGGGTCGGTCCTAGGACCAGTGCTATTTTTGGTATATGTGAACGACATGATGGAAGGGTTAGACTCATAAGTGTCCCTGTTCGCAGATGATGTGAAGTTAATAAGGAGAATTAAATCGGATGAGGACCAGGCAGGACTTCAAAGAGACCTGGACAGACCGGACACCTGGTCCAGCAACTGGCTTCTCGAATTTAACCCCGCCAAATGCAAAGTCATGAAGATAGGGGAAGGGCACAGAAGACCGCAGACAAAGTATAGGCTAGGTGGCCAAAGACTGCAAATCTCACTCAAGGAGAAAGATCTTGGGGTGAGTATAACACCGAGCATGTCTCCGGAAGCACACATCATCCAGATAACTGCTGCAGGATATGGGCGCCTGGCAAATCTGAGAACAGCGTTCCAATACCTTAGTAAGGAATCGTTCAAGACACTGTACATTGTCTACGTCAGGCCCATACTGGAGTATGCAGCACCTGTTTGGAACCCGCACTTGATCAAGCACGTCAAGAAATTAGAGAAAGTGCAAAGGTTTGCGACAAGGTTAGTTCCAGAGCTAAGGGGAATGTCCTATGAAGAAAGATTAAAGGAAATTGGCCTGACGACACTGGAGGACAGGAGGGTCAGGGGAAACATGGTAACGACATACAAAATACTGCGTGGAATAGACAAGGTGGACATAGACAGGATGTTCCAGAGATGGGACACAGAAACAAGAAGTCACAATTGGAAGTTGAAGACTCAGATGAGTCAAAGGGATGTTAGGAAGTATTTCTTCAGTCATAGAGTTGTCAGGCAGTGGAATCGCCTAGAAAGTGATGTAGTGGAGGCAGAAACCATACACAGTTTTAAGACAAGGTATGATAAAGCTCATGGAGCAGGGAGAGAGAGGACCTAGTAGCAACCGGTGAAGAGGCGGGACCAGGACCTAAGACTCGACCCCTGCAACCACAAACAAGTGAGTACAATCAGGTGGGCACACATACACACAGGAGCTGTGACACGACCCCTGCAACCATAATTAAGTGAGCGTATACACAGACGCTCTCTCTCTCTCTCGCACACTCTCTGTCTCTCTCTCTGTCTCTGTCTCTGTCTCTCTCTCTCTCTCTCTCTCTCTCTCTCTCTCTCTCTCTCAGGGTCGGTCATACTCGTGACAAACCTAACTAATCACTCTTGGCTACCCACTTTCACTAGTAATATTTTAAACTCATCTGCCCTAGAAAGTTCAGACCACCTTCAACGGGGCTAAGGCTTTTGATTCAAGTAACTGGAGCTATTTTAATATCGATTATGGTGAAAAAAATAATATTAGAAAAACGTGAAGAAATATTAAGCTGAAAAGAAGAGGCGAAGATAAGGGGAACAATAGGTCACAGTGACCTGCAGTCAGGTGTAGGTAACTGTGACCCAGTTCACGCTACCTGACCCGGGATCATCACACACACATACCTGTACTGGTGACCCAACTGGTGCATCCTCAGGCGGTGGCTATTTAATTGCCCTCACACTGATTCATACCTGCGATAATGACCCCTTGAAGAGGTCATTATATATATATATATATATATATATATATATATATATATATATATATATATATATATATATATATATATATATATATATATATATATATATATATATATATATATATATATATATATATATATATATATATATATATATATATATATATATATATATATGTCGTGGCGAATATGTAAAACTGGCCAATTAGCAATAACTCATTTAAAATTAAGTTCTTTCTAAAATTTTCTCTTATACGTTTAAAGATATATTTTTTTAATTAATGTTAGTGTAAAAATTTATAATTTTGCACCAAAAGGAACTTAGAAAACTTACCTAACCTTATTATAACAAGAACAATTTATTTTAGCCTAACCCAACTAAATATATTTTAGATTTGTTTACAATAATTTAATACTAAACAAACACAGTGAAATATATTTTTTTCGTTAGGTTCAGAATGATTTTGGAGAAATTATTGCATACACAAATTTTCACTTGTCCTATATGGCAAGATGAACGTTGCTATTTAAGCCAAGATCACAAGTTCTGCCTATTCGGCACGACATATATATATATATATATATATATATATATATATATATATATATATATATATATATATATATATATATATATATATATATATATATATATATATATATATATATATATATATATATATATATATATATATATATATATATATATATATATATATATATATATATATATATATATCCAGCATCTCATTTATCATCTTGTCTCTCTAACAAAACCATTCATTTCATCTCGCTTCGAATCCCTGTCGATTGTTGTTCTTCGGTATCTCTTTATATGTCGTATAAGACGCATCTGGAACACCTGGGGTAGAAAGACAGGTGTTACACATGTGCCTCAACGCATCAGTATAACACATGCTTGAACTACTAAATATATGACTACATATGCACATCAGGAGAATCAATTTATAAGACTTTAGAGAAGAATCGACAGTGTTGACCCATGTTAAATCTAGTTCAACTGAACATGACGTTGCCAGTGAGAGGAACTGAACATTAGAGGAACAACAGATGCCTGGAACCACAGTTGATGGAACAACAGATGCCTGGAACCACAGTTGATGGAACAACAGATGCCTGGAACCACAGTTGATGGAACAACAGATGCCTGGAACCACAGTTGATGGAACAACAGATGCCTGGAACCACAGTTGATGGAACAACAGATGCCTGGAACCACAGTTGATGGAACAACAGATGCTTGGAACCACAGTTGATGGAACAACATATGCATGGAACCACAGTTGATGGAACAACAGATGCCTGGAACCACAGTTGATGGAACAACAGATGCCTGGAACCACGTTGATGGAACAACAGATGCCTGGAACCACGTTGATGGAACAACAGATACCTGGAACCACAGTTGATGGAACAACAGATGCCTGGAACCACGTTGATGGAACAACAGATGCCTGGAACCACGTTGATGGAACAACAGATGCCTGGAACCACAGTTGATGGAACAACAGATGCCTGGAACCACGTTGATGGAACAACAGATGCCTGGAACCACGTTGATGGAACAACAGTTGCCTGGAACCACAGTTGACGGAACAACAGATGCCTGGAACCACGTTGATGGAACAACAGATGCCTGGAACCACGTTGATGGAACAACAGATGCCTGGAACCACAGTTGATGGAACAACAGATGCCTGGAACCACAGTTGATGGAACAACAGATGCCTGGAACCACAGTTGATGGAACAACAGATGCCTGGAACCACGTTGATGGAACATGGAACCACAGATGCCTGGAACCACAGTTGATGGAACAACAGATGGCACTGGAATGCATGGAACAGTTGACGGAACAACAGATGCCTGGAACCACAGTTGATGGAACAACAGATGCCTGGAACCACAGTTGATGGAACAACAGATGCCTGGAACCACAGTTGATGGAACAACAGATGCCTGGAACCACAGTTGAGGGAACAACAGATGCCTGGAACAACCTGGAACCAAGTTGATGATGGACAGTTGATGGAACAACAGATGCAACCTGGAACCACAGTTGAGGGAACAACAGATGCCTGGAACCACATGAGTTGATGGAACAGATGTATGGAACCACAGTTGATGGAACAACAGATGCATGAACCACTGTTGATGGAACAACAGATGTTATGCCTGGAAACCACAGTTGATGAGGGAACAACAGATGTATGGAAACAGTTGAGGGAACACAGATGTTGAGTTGATGGAACAACAGATGAACCACATGAGGGAACCACACGGTTGAGGGAACAACAGATGCATGGAACCACAGTTGAGGGAACAACAGATGTATGGAACCACAGTTGAGGGAACAACAGATGCCTGGAACCACAGTTGATGGAACAACAGATGTATGGAACCACAGTTGATGGAACAACAGATGTATGGAACCACAGTTGAGGGAACAACAGATGTATGGAACCACAGTTGAGGGAACAACAGATGCATGGAACCACAGTTGATGGAACAACAGATGTATGGAACCACAGTTGATGGAACAACAGATGTATGGAACCACAGTTGATGGAACAACAGATGCATGGAACCACAGTTGAGGGAACAACAGATGCATGGAACCACAGTTGATGGAACAACAGATGCATGGAACCACAGTTGAGGGAACAACAGATGCATGGAACCACAGTTGATGGAACAACAGATGCATGGAACCACAGTTGATGGAACAACAGATGCATGGAACCACAGTTGATGGAACAACAGATGCATGGAACCACAGTTGAGGGAACAACAGATGCATGGAACCACAGTTGATGGAACAACAGATGCATGGAACCACAGTTGATGGAACAACAGATGCATGGAACCACAGTTGATGGAACAACAGATGCATGGAACCACAGTTGAGGGAACAACAGATGAAACAAAACGTAAATCCACACAAAAAATAAAACAAGATTAAACTTGCATAATCTCCTGCACTCTAACAGCACATCTAATCCCGTCATGTGGTCAGTATGGACGCGACAAGATAATTGCTGACCGCTTATATAAGAGGCACCTAAGCCATTGACCTGAGTATAATGAGGTAACAACGTGACCTAATTCAGTACCTGTCTTTGTCTTGTGTATTTTATACACCATGTTCCATGATAATAAAGTTTGATAATGTCGATTAAAAATGGTTCACAACCTTTCGTTTCCTTTTCCAAAGCCTTTTTAGCACACAGAAATTATATACATATAAATATCCCGCAGATTAGGTCGGCTTTATCCCCAGGATGCGACCCACACCAGTCCACTAACACCCAGGTACTTATTTTGCTGCTAGGTGAACGGGAGAGTAGGTGTCTTAAGGAAATACGTCTTAATGTGTCCAACAGTAGCAAGGATCGAACCACGGTCCTCAGTGTGTGAGCTGGGTCCGCTACCAACCCAGTTACCCTTATTTCTGCCCTTTCTAGGCCTCTCCGGAGGTTTGGTATTCCTTGTATATTAACGTATATTAAGTGAAGGGACATATATACTCAGAGGTATATATAATAGAGAGGTGTATTTCTCTGTGTATATATATGGACCAGTAAGCATGCATGGACCAGATAGCATGGGCCGGCAAGCCTCTATGGACCAGATAACATGGACCAGTGAACCTGCATGAACCAGCTATCATGGACCAGCAAGCCTGCATGGACCAGTGAGCCTGTATGGACCAGCTATCATGGACCAGCAAGCCTGCATGGACCAGTGAGCCTGTATGAACCAGCTATCATGGACCAGCAATCTTTCATGGACCAGTGAGCTTGTATGAACCAGCTATCATGGACCAGAAAGCTTCCATGGACCAGACGACATGGACCAGTGAGTTTGTATTGACCAGCTATCATGAACCAACTAGCACGAACCATCTAGCATGGACTAGCTAGCATGGACCATCTAGCATGGAGCAGCTATAATGGACCATCTAGCATGGACCAACTAGCATGGACCAGCTATAATGGACCATCTAGCATGGATCATTTAGTATTCGTCAGCTAGCATGGACCAGCAAGCATGGACCAGTAAACATGGACCAGTTAACATGGACCAGCTACCATGGATTAGTGAGCCTGCAAGGATCAGCAAGCCTGCACCAGCTAGCGTAGGCTAGGAAGCCTGTACCAGCTAGCATGGGCTAGGAAGCCTGTACCAGCTAGCATGGTCTACGAAGCCTTCACCAACTAGCATGGACTATGAAGCATGCACCAGCTAGCATGGTCTACGAAGCCTTCACCAACTAGCATGGACTATGAAGCCTGCACCAACTAGCATGGTCTACGAAGCCTTCACCAACTAGCATGGTCTACGAAGCCTTCACCAACTAGCATGGTCTACGAAGCCTTCACCAACTAGCATGGTCTACGAAGCCTTCACCAACTAGCATGGTCTACGAAGCCTTCACCAACTAGCATGGTCTACGAAGCCTGCACCAACTAGCATGGTCTACGAAGCCTGCACCAACTAGCATGGACTAGAAAGCATGCACCAAGTAGCATGGACTACGAAGCCTGCACCAACTAGCATGCTCTACGAAGCCTGCACCAACTAGCATGGTCTACGAAGCCTGCACCAACTAGCATGGACTAGAAAGCATGCACCAAGTAGCATGGACTACGAAGCCTGCACCAACTAGCATGAACTGCGAAGCCTGCACCAACTAGCATGAACTGCGAAGCCTGCACCAACTAGTATGGACTACGATGCCTGCACCAACTAGCACGGACTAGGAAGCCTGCACCAACTAGCATGATCTAGGAACCCTGCACCAACTAGCATTGACTACGAAGCCTGCACCAACTAGCACGGACTACGAAGCCTGCACCAACTAGCATGGACTACGAAGCCTGCACCAACTAGCATGGACTACGAAGCCTGCACCAACTAGCATGGACTAGGAAGCCTGCACCAACTAGCATGGACTACGAAGCCTGCACCAACTAGCACGGACTACGAAGCCTGCACCAACTAGCACGGACAACGAAGCCTGCACCAGCTAGCATGGACTACGAAGCCTGCACCAACTAGCATGGTCTACGAAGCCTGCACCAACTAGCATGGACTACGAAGCCTGCACCAACTAGCATGGACTACGAAGCCTGCACCAACTAGCATGGACTACGAAGCCTGCACCAACTAGCATGGTCTACGAAGCCTGCACCAACTAGCATGGTCTACGAAGCCTGCACCAACTAGCATGGACTACGAAGCCTGCACCAACTAGCACGGACTAGGAAGCCTGCACCAACTAGCATGGACTAGGAAGCCTGCACCAACTAGCACGGACTACGAAGCCTGCACCAACTAGCACGGACTACGAAGCCTGCACCAACTACCACGGACTACGAAGCCTGCACCAACTAGCATTGTCTACGAAGCCTGCAACAAGTAGCATGGATTACGAAGCCTGCACCAACTAGCATGGACTACGAAGCCTACACCAACTAGCATGGAATACGAAGCCTGCGCCAACTGGCATGGTCTATGAAGCCTACACCAACTAGCATAGACTACGAAGCCTGCACCAACTAGCATGGACTACGAAGCCTGCACCAACTAGCATGGACTACGAAGCCTGCACCAACTAGCATGGACTACGAAGCCTGCACCAACTAGCATGGACTACGAAGCCTGCACCAATTAGCATGTCTACGAAGCCTGCACCAACAAGCATGGACTACGAAGCCTGCACCAACTAGCATGGACTACGAAGCCTGCACCAACTAGCATGAACTACGAAGCCTGCACCAACTGGCATGGTCTACGAAGCCTACACCAACTAGCATGGACTACGAAGCCTGCACCAACTAGCATGGACTACGAAGCCTGCACCAACTAGCATGGACTACGAAGCCTGCACCAACTAGCATGGACTACGAAGCCTGCACCAACTAGCATGGACTAGGAAGCCTGCACCAACTAGCATGGACTACGAAGCCTGCACCAACTAGCATGGACTACGAAGCCTGCACCAACTAGCATGGACTACGAAGCCTGCACCAACTAGCATGGACTACGAAGCCTGCACCAACTAGCATGGACTACGAAGCCTGCACCAACTAGCATGGACTACGAAGCCTGCACCAACTAGCATGGACTACGAAGCCTGCACCAACTAGCATGGACTACGAAGCCTGCACCAACTAGCATGGACTAGGAAGCCTGCACCAACTAGCATGGACTACGAAGCCTGCACCAACTAGCATGGACTACGAAGCCTGCACCAACTAGCATGGACTACGAAGCCTGCACCAACTAGCATGGACTACGAAGCCTGCACCAACTAGCATGGACTACGAAGCCTGCACCAACTAGCATGGACTACGAAGCCTGCATCAACTAGCATGGACTACGAAGCCTGCATCAACTAGCATGGACTACGAACCCAGCACCAAGTAGCATGGACTAGAAAACCTGCACCAACTAGCATGGGCTAGGTAGCCTGCACCAACTAGCATGGAGTACGAAGCCTGCACCAACTAGCATGGACTAGGAAGCCTGCACCAACCAGCATGGACTAGGAAGTCTGCACCAACTAGCATGGACTAGGAAGTCTGCACCAACTAGCATGGACTACGAAACCTGCACCAACTAGCATGGACTAGGAAGCCTGCACCAACTAGCATGGCCTAGGAAGCCTGCACCAACTAGCATGGACTAGGAAGCCTGCACCAACTAGCATGGACTACGAAGCCTGCACCAACTAGCATGGGCTAGGTAGCCTGCACCAACTAGCATGGACTAGAAAGCCTGCACCAACCAGCATGGGCTAGGTAGCCTGCACCAACTAGCATGGACTACGAAGCCTGCACCAACTAGCATGGACTAGGAAGCCTGCACCAACTAGCATGGACTAGGAAGCCTGCACCAACTAGCATGGACTAGGAAGCCTGCACCAACTAGCATGGACTAGGAAGCCTGCACCAACTAGCATGGACTAGGAAGCCTGCACCAACTAGCATGGCCTAGGAAGCCTGCACCAACTAGCATGGATTAGGAAGCCTGCACCAACTAGCATGGACTAGGAAGCCTGCACCAACTAGCATGGACTACGAAGCCTGCACCAACTAGCATGGACTAGGAAGCCTGCACCAACTAGCATGGACAGTCTGAACTATTTAATTTTTCTCATGCAATAGTTCACTAGCAATAGCAATTCCTTGGGTATAACTAGTAAGTTCTAAACTTGGTTTAATATCGTCATTATGCAGCCCATACCCATCCTGTGGGTGGTAGTCACACCATACCCATCCTGTGGGTGGTAGTCACACCATACCCATCCTGTGGGTGGTAGTCACACCATACCCACCCTGTGAGTGGTAGTCACATCATACCCATCATGTGGGTGGTAGTCACACCATACCCATCCTGTGGGTGGTAGTCACACCATACCAATCCTGTGGGTGGTAGTCCCACCATACCCATCCTGTGGGTGGTAGTCACACCATACCCATCCTGTGGGTGGTAGTCACACCATACCCATCCTGTGGGTGGTAGTCACACAATACCCATCCTGTGGGTGGTAGTCACACAATACCCACCCTGTGAGTGGTAGTCACATCATACCCATCCTGTGGGTGGTAGTCACACCATACCCATCCTGTGGGTGGTAGTCACACCATACCCATCCTGTGGGTGGTAGTCACACCATACCCATCCTGTGGGTGGTAGTCACACCATACCCATCCTGTGGGTGGTAGTCACACCATACCCATCCTGTGGGTGGTAGTCACAGCATACCCATCCTGTGGGTGGTAGTCACAGCATACCCATCCTGTGGGTGGTAGTCACAGCATACCCATCCTGTGGGTGGTAGTCACACCATACCCATCCTGTGGGTGGTAGTCACACCATACCCATCCTGTGGGTGGTAGTCACACCATACCCTTCCTGTGGGTGGTAGTCACACCATACCCATCCTGTGGGTAGTCACACCATACCCATCCTGTGGGTGGTAGTCACACCATACCCATCCTGTGAGTTGTAGTCACACCATACCCATCCTGTGGGTGGTAGTCACACCATACCCATCCTGTGGGTGATAGTCACACCATACCCATCCTGTGGGTGGTAGTCACACAATACCCACCCTGTGAGTGGTAGTCACATCATACCCATCCTATTGGTGGTAGTCACACCATACCTATGGTGTGGGTGGTAGTCACATCATACCTATGGTGTGGTTGGTAGTCACACCATACCCACCCTGTGGGTGGTAGTCACACCATACCTATGGTGTGGTTAGTAGTCACAGCATACCTATGGTGTGGGTGGTAGTCACCCCATACCTATGGTGTGGTTAGTAGTCACACCATACCTATGGTGTGGTTAGTAGTCACACCATACCTATGGTGTGGGTGGTAGTCACATCATACCTATGGTGTGGTTGGTAGTCACACCATACCCACCCTGTGGGTGGTAGTCACACCATACCCACCCTGTGGGTGGTAGTCACACTATACCTTTGGTGTGGTTGGTAGTCACACCATACCTATGGTGTGGGTGGTAGTCACACCATACCTATGGTGTGGTTGGTAGTCACACCATACCTATGGTGTGGTTGGTAGTCACACCATACCTATGGTGTGGTTGGTAGTCACACCATACCCACCCTGTGGGTGGTAGTCACACCATACCCACCCTGTGGGTGGTAGTCACACCATACCTATGGTGTGGGTAGTAGTCACATCATACCTATGGTGTGGTTGGTAGTCACACCATACCTATGGTGTTGTTGGTAGTCACACCATACCTATGGTGTGGTTGGTACTCACAAGATTACAAAGGTACATAATGGGACCAGGGACTGGACCCCAAACTTTTAATAGCTGAACAGGTCACACGTCCACACCTGGTCACAATTGCAATGAGTTATTAACGTAAATATTGATTACGACATACACACATGATAGACATGTGGCTCCTCCTGCATGATAGACATGTGGCTCCTCCAGCATGATAGACATGTGGTTCCTCCAGCATGATAGACATGTGGCTCCTCCAGCATGATAGACATGTGGTTCCTCCAGCATGATAGACATGTGGCTCCTCCTGCATGATAGACATGTGGCTCCTCCAGCATGATAGACATGTGGCTCCTCCAGCATGATAGACATGTGGCTCCACCTGCATGATAGACATGTGGCTCCTCCTGCATGATAGACATGTGGCTCCTCCTGCATGATAGACATGTGGCTCCTCCTGCATGATAGACATGTGGCTCCTCCAGCATGATAGACATGTGGCTCCTCCAGCATGATAGACATGTGACTCCTCCAGCATGATAGACATGTGGCTCCTCCAGCATGATAGACATGTGGCTCCTCCAGCATGATAGACATGTGGCTCCTCCAGCATGATAGACATGTGGCTCCTCCTGCATGATAGACATGTGGCTCCTCCAGCATGATAGACATGTGGCTCCTCCTGCATGATAGACATGTGGCTCCTCCAGCATGATAGACATGTGGCTCCTCCAGCATGATAGACATGTGGCTCCTCCAGCATGATAGACATGTGGCTCCTCCTGCATGATAGACATGTGGCTCCTCCAGCATGATAGACATGTGGCTCCTCCTGCATGATAGACATGTGGCTCCACCTGCATGATAGACATGTGGCTCCTCCTGCATGATAGACATGTGGCTCCTCCTGCATGATAGACATGTGGCTCCACCTGCATGATAGACATGTGGCTCCTCCTGCATGATAGACATGTGGCTCCACCTGCATGATAGACATGTGGCTCCACCTGCATGATAGACATGTGGCTCCTCCTGCATGATAGACATGTGGCTCCTCCTGCATGATAGACATGTGGCTCCTCCTGCATGATAGACATGTGGCTCCTCCTGCATGATAGACATGTGGCTCCTCCAGCATGATAGACATGTGGCTCCTCCTGCATGATAGACATGTGGCTCCTCCTGCATGATAGACATGTGGCTCCTCCTGCATGATAGACATGTGGCTCCTCCTGCATGATAGACATGTGGCTCCACCTGCATGATAGACATGTGGCTCCTCCTGCATGATAGACATGTGGCTCCACCTGCATGATAGACATGTGGCTCCTCCTGCATGATAGACATGTGGCTCCTCCAGCATGATAGACATGTGGCTCCTCCAGCATGATAGACATGTGGCTCCACCTGCATGATAGACATGTGGCTCCTCCAGCATGATAGACATGTGGCTCCTCCAGCATGATAGACATGTGGCTCCTCCTGCATGATAGACATGTGGCTCCTCCAGCATGATAGACATGTGGCTCCTCCTGCATGATAGACATGTGGCTCCTCCAGCATGATAGACATGTGGCTCCACCTGCATGATAGACATGTGGCTCCTCCAGCATGATAGACATGTGGCTCCACCTGCATGATAGACATGTGGCTCCTCCAGCATGATAGACATGTGGCTCCACCTGCATGATAGACATGTGGCTCCTCCAGCATGATAGACATGTGGCTCCTCCTGCATGATAGACATGTGGCTCCTCCAGCATGATAGACATGTGGCTCCTCCAGCATGATAGACATGTGGCTCCTCCTGCATGATAGACATGTGGCTCCTCCAGCATGATAGACATGTGGTTCCTCCAGCATGATAGACATGTGGCTCCTCCAGCATGATAGACATGTGGTTCCTCCAGCATGATAGACATGTGGCTCCTCCTGCATGATAGACATGTGGCTCCTCCTGCATGATAGACATGTGGCTCCTCCAGCATGATAGACATGTGGCTCCACCTGCATGATAGACATGTGGCTCCTCCTGCATGATAGACATGTGGCTCCTCCTGCATGATAGACATGTGGCTCCTCCTGCATGATAGACATGTGGCTCCTCCTGCATGATAGACATGTGGCTCCTCCTGCATGATAGACATGTGGCTCCTCCTGCATGATAGACATGTGGCTCCTCCTGCATGATAGACATGTGGCTCCTCCAGCATGATAGACATGTGGCTCCTCCTGCATGATAGACATGTGGCTCCTCCTGCATGATAGACATGTGGCTCCTCCTGCATGATAGACATGTGGCTCCTCCTGCATGATAGACATGTGGCTCCTCCTGCATGATAGACATGTGGCTCCTCCTGCATGATAGACATGTGGCTCCTCCAGCATGATAGACATGTGGCTCCTCCAGCATGATAGACATGTGGCTCCTCCTGCATGATAGACATGTGGCTCCTCCAGCATGATAGACATGTGGCTCCACCTGCATGATAGACATGTGGCTCCTCCAGCATGATAGACATGTGGCTCCTCCTGCATGATAGACATGTGGCTCCACCTGCATGATAGACATGTGGCTCCTCCAGCATGATAGACATGTGGCTCCTCCAGCATGATAGACATGTGGCTCCTCCAGCATGATAGACATGTGGCTCCACCTGCATGATAGACATGTGGCTCCTCCTGCATGATAGACATGTGGCTCCTCCTGCATGATAGACATGTGGCTCCTCCTGCATGATAGACATGTGGCTCCTCCAGCATGATAGACATGTGGCTCCTCCTGCATGATAGACATGTGGCTCCACCTGCATGATAGACATGTGGCTCCTCCTGCATGATAGACATGTGGCTCCTCCTGCATGATAGACATGTGGCTCCTCCTGCATGATAGACATGTGGCTCCTCCAGCATGATAGACATGTGGCTCCTCCTGCATGATAGACATGTGGCTCCACCTGCATGATAGACATGTGGCTCCTCCTGCATGATAGACATGTGGCTCCTCCTGCATGATAGACATGTGGCTCCTCCTGCATGATAGACATGTGGCTCCTCCAGCATGATAGACATGTGGCTCCTCCAGCATGATAGACATGTGGCTCCTCTAGCATGATAGACATGTGGCTCCTCCTGCATGATAGACATGTGGCTCCACCTGCATGATAGACATGTGGCTCCTCCTGCATGATAGACATATGGCTCCTCCTGCATGAAAGACATATGGCTCCTCCTGCATGATAGACATGTGGCTCCACCTGCATGATAGACATGTGGCTCCTCCTGCATGATAGACATGTGGCTCCTCCTGCATGATAGACATGTGGCTCCTCCTGCATGATAGACATGTGGCTCCACCTGCATGATAGACATGTGGCTCCTCCAGCATGATAGACATGTGGCTCCTCCAGCATGATAGACATGTGGCTCCTCCTGCATGATAGACATGTGGCTCCTCCTGCATGATAGACATGTGGCTCCTCCTGCATGATAGACATGTGGCTCCTCCTGCATGATAGACATGTGGCTCCTCCAGCATGATAGACATGTGGCTCCTCCAGCATGATAGACATGTGGCTCCTCCAGCATGATAGACATGTGGCTCCTCCAGCATGATAGACATGTGGCTCCTCCTGCATGATAGACATGTGGCTCCTCCTGCATGATAGACATGTGGCTCCTCCTGCATGATAGACATGTGGCTCCTCCTGCATGATAGACATGTGGCTCCTCCTGCATGATAGACATGTGGCTCCACCTGCATGATAGACATGTGGCTCCTCCTGCATGATAGACATGTGGCTCCTCCAGCATGATAGACATGTGGCTCCTCCAGCATGATAGACATGTGGCTCCACCTGCATGATAGACATGTGGCTCCTCCAGCATGATAGACATGTGGCTCCTCCTGCATGATAGACATGTGGCTCCACCTGCATGATAGACATGTGGCTCCTCCTGCATGATAGACATGTGGCTCCACCTGCATGATAGACATGTGGCTCCACCTGCATGATAGACATGTGGCTCCTCCTGCATGATAGACATGTGGCTCCTCCTGCATGATAGACATGTGGCTCCTCCAGCATGATAGACATGTGGCTCCACCTGCATGATAGACATGTGGCTCCTCCTGCATGATAGACATGTGGCTCCTCCTGCATGATAGACATGTGGCTCCACCTGCATGATAGACATGTGGCTCCTCCTGCATGATAGACATGTGGCTCCTCCTGCATGATAGACATGTGGCTCCTCCTGCATGATAGACATGTGGCTCCTCCTGCATGATAGACATGTGGCTCCACCTGCATGATAGACATGTGGCTCCTCCTGCATGATAGACATGTGGCTCCTCCTGCATGAAAGACATATGGCTCCTCCTGCATGATAGACATGTGGCTCCACCTGCATGATAGACATGTGGCTCCTCCTGCATGATAGACATGTGGCTCCTCCTGCA
Source organism: Cherax quadricarinatus (assembly GCF_038502225.1). Lineage (NCBI taxonomy): Eukaryota > Metazoa > Arthropoda > Malacostraca > Decapoda > Parastacidae > Cherax > Cherax quadricarinatus. Next base: position 9,559,912 of record NC_091372.1, read on the forward strand.
TGATAGACATGTGGCTCCACCTGCATGATAGACATGTGGCTCCTCCTGCATGATAGACATGTGGCTCCTCCTGCATGATAGACATGTGGCTCCACCTGCATGATAGACATGTGGCTCCTCCTGCATGATAGACATGTGGCTCCTCCTGCATGATAGACATGTGGCTCCTCCTGCATGATAGACATGTGGCTCCACCTGCATGATAGACATGTGGCTCCTCCTGCATGATAGACATGTGGCTCCTCCTGCATGATAGACATGTGGCTCCTCCTGCATGATAGACATGTGGCTCCTCCTGCATGATAGACATGTGGCTCCTCCTGCATGATAGACATGTGGCTCCACCTGCATGATAGACATGTGGCTCCTCCTGCATGATAGACATGTGGCTCCTCCTGCATGATAGACATGTGGCTCCTCCTGCATGATAGACATGTGGCTCCTCCTGCATGATAGACATGTGGCTCCTCCTGCATGATAGACATGTGGCTCCTCCTGCATGATAGACATATGGCTCCTCCTGCATGATAGACATGTGGCTCCTCCTGCATGATAGACATGTGGCTCCTCCTGCATGATAGACATGTGGCTCCTCCTGCATGATAGACATGTGGCTCCTCCTGCATGATAGACATGTGGCTCCTCCTGCATGATAGACATGTGGCTCCTCCTGCATGATAGACATGTGGCTCCTCCTGCATGATAGACATGTGGCTCCTCCTGCATGATAGACATGTGGCTCCTCCTGCATGATAGACATGTGGCTCCTCCTGCATGATAGACATGTGGCTCCTCCTGCATGATAGACATGTGGCTCCTCCTGCATGATAGACATGTGGCTCCTCCTGCATGATAGACATGTGGCTCCTCCTGCATGATAGACATGTGGCTCCTCCTGCATGATAGACATGTGGCTCCTCCTGCATGATAGACATGTGGCTCCTCCTGCATGATAGACATGTGGCTCCTCCTGCATGATAGACATGTGGCTCCTCCTGCATGATAGACATGTGGCTCCACCTGCATGATAGACATGTGGCTCCTCCAGCATGATAGACATGTGGCTCCTCCTGCATGATAGACATGTGGCTCCTCCTGCATGATAGACATGTGGCTCCTCCTGCATGATAGACATGTGGCTCCTCCTGCATGATAGACATGTGGCTCCTCCTGCATGATAGACATGTGGCTCCTCCTGCATGATAGACATGTGGCTCCTCCTGCATGATAGACATGTGGCTCCTCCAGCATGATAGACATGTGGCTCCTCCAGCATGATAGACATGTGGCTCCTCCTGCATGATAGACATGTGACTCCTCCTGCATGATAGACATGTGGCTCCTCCTGCATGATAGACATGTGGCTCCTCCTGCATGATAGACATGTGGCTCCTCCTGCATGATAGACATGTGGCTCCTCCAGCATGATAGACATGTGGCTCCTCCTGCATGATAGACATGTGGCTCCTCCTGCATGATAGACATGTGGCTCCTCCTGCATGATAGACATGTGGCTCCTCCAGCATGATAGACATGTGGCTCCTCCTGCATGATAGACATGTGGCTCCTCCTGCATGATAGACATGTGGCTCCTCCTGCATGATAGACATGTGGCTCCTCCTGCATGATAGACATGTGGCTCCTCCTGCATGATAGACATGTGGCTCCTCCTGCATGATAGACATGTGGCTCCTCCAGCATGATAGACATGTGGCTCCTCCTGCATGATAGACATGTGGCTCCTCCTGCATGATAGACATGTGGCTCCTCCTGCATGATAGACATGTGGCTCCTCCTGCATGATAGACATGTGGCTCCTCCTGCATGATAGACATGTAGCTCCTCCAGCATGATAGACACGTGGCTCCTCCTGCATGATAGACATGTGGCTCCTCCTGCATGATAGACATGTGACTCCTCCTGCATGATAGACATGTGGCTCCTCCTGCATGATAGACATGTGGCTCCTCCTGCATGATAGACATGTGGCTCCTCCTGCATGATAGACATGTGGCTCATCCAGCATGATAGACATGTGGCTCCTCCTGCATGATAGACATGTGGCTCCTCCTGCATGATAGACATGTGGCTCCTCCTGCATGATAGACATGTGGCTCCTCCTGCATGATAGACATGTGGCTCCTCCTGCATGATAGACATGTGGCTCCTCCTGCATGATAGACATGTGGCTCCTCCTGCATGATAGACATGTGGCTCCTCCTGCATGATAGACATGTGGCTCCTCCTGCATGATAGACATGTGGCTCCTCCTGCATGATAGACATGTGGCTGCTCCTGCATGATAGACATGTGGCTCCTCCTGCATGATAGACATGTGGCTCCTCCTGCATGATAGACATGTGGCTCCTCCTGCATGATAGACATGTGGCTCCACCTGCATGATAGACATGTGGCTCCTCCTGCATGATAGACATGTGGCTCCTCCTGCATGATAGACATGTGGCTCCACCTGCATGATAGACATGTGGCTCCACCTGCATGATAGACATGTGGCTCCACCTGCATGATAGACATGTGGCTCCTCCTGCATGATAGACATGTGGCTCCACCTGCATGATAGACATGTGGCTCCACCTGCATGATAGACATGTGGCTCCTCCTGCATGATAGACATGTGGCTCCACCTGCATGATAGACATGTGGCTCCACCTGCATGATAGACATATGGCTCCTCCTGCATGATAGACATGTGGCTCCTCCTGCATGATAGACATGTGGCTCCTCCTGCATGATAGACATGTGGCTCCACCTGCATGATAGACATATGGCTCCTCCTGCATGATAGACATGTGGCTCCTCCTGCATGATAGACATGTGGCTCCTCCTGCATGATAGACATGTGGCTCCTCCTGCATGATAGACATGTGGCTCCACCTGCATGATAGACATGTGGCTCCACCTGCATGATAGACATATGGCTCCTCCTGCATGATAGACATGTGGCTCCTCCTGCATGATAGACATGTGGCTCCTCCTGCATGATAGACATGTGGCTCCTCCTGCATGATAGACATGTGGCTCCTCCTGCATGATAGACATGTGGCTCCTCCTGCATGATAGACATGTGGCTCCTCCTGCATGATAGACATGTGGCTCCTCCTGCATGATAGACATGTGGCTCCTCCTGCATGATAGACATGTGGCTCCACCTGCATGATAGACATGTGGCTCCTCCCTGCATGATAGACATGTGGCTCCTCCTGCATGATAGACATGTGGCTCCACCTGCATGATAGACATGTGGCTCCACCTGCATGATAGACATATGGCTCCTCCTGCATGATAGACATGTGGCTCCTCCTGCATGATAGACATGTGGCTCCTCCTGCATGATAGACATGTGGCTCCTCCTGCATGATAGACATGTGGCTCCTCCTGCATGATAGACATGTGGCTCCACCTGCATGATAGACATATGGCTCCTCCTGCATGATAGACATGTGGCTCCTCCTGCATGATAGACATATGGCTCCTCCTGCATGATAGACATGTGGCTCCTCCTGCATGATAGACATGTGGCTCCACCTGCATGATAGACATGTGGCTCCACCTGCATGATAGACATATGGCTCCTCCTGCATGATAGACATGTGGCTCCTCCTGCATGATAGACATATGGCTCCTCCTGCATGATAGACATGTGGCTCCTCCTGCATGATAGACATGTGGCTCCTCCTGCATGATATGTGGACATGATGTGGCTCCTCCTGCATGATAGACATGTGGCTCCTCCTGCATGATAGACATGATAGACAGGTGGCTCCTCCTGCATGATAGACATGTGGCTCCTCCTGCATGATAGACATGTGGCTCCTCCTGCATGATAGACATGTGGCTCCTCCTGCATGATAGACATGTGGCTCCTCCTGCATGATAGACATGTGGCTCCTCCTGCATGATAGACATGTGGCTCCTCCTGCATGATAGACATGTGGCTCCTCCTGCATGATAGACATGTGGCTCCTCCTGCATGATAGACATGTGGCTCCTCCTGCATGATAGACCTATGGCTCCTCCTGCATGATAGACATGTGGCTCCTCCTGCATGATAGACATGTGGCTCCTCCTGCATGATAGACATGTGGCTCCTCCTGCATGATAGACATGTGGCTCCTCCTGCATGATAGACATGTGGCTCCTCCTGCATGATAGACCTATGGCTCCTCCTGCATGATAGACATGTGGCTCCTCCTGCATGATAGACATGTGGCTCCTCCTGCATGATAGACATGTGGCTCCTCCTGCATGATAGACATGTGGCTCCTCCTGCATGATAGACATGTGGCTCCTCCTGCATGATAGACCTATGGCTCCTCCTGCATGATAGACATGTGGCTCCTCCTGCATGATAGACATGTGGCTCCTCCTGCATGATAGACATGTGGCTCCTCCTGCATGATAGACATGTGGCTCCTCCTGCATGATAGACATGTGGCTCCTCCTGCATGATAGACATGTGGCTCCTCCTGCATGATAGACATGTGGCTCCTCCTGCATGATAGACATGTGGCTCCTCCTGCATGATAGACATGTGGCTCCTCCTGCATGATAGACCTGTGGCTCCTCCTGCATGATAGAATAATGATACATGGATTCACTGTTGTCAATCTCTAGTGACGAACTCTAGTTGTGACAATCTCTAGTGACGACCTCTAGTGGTGACAATCTCTAGTGACGACCTCTAGTGGTGACAATCTCTAGTGACGACCTCTAGTGGTGACAATCTCTAGTGACGAACTCTAGTGGTGACAATCTCTAGTGACGACCTCTAGTGGTGACAATCTCTAGCGACGACCTCTAGTGGTGACAATCTCTAGTGACGACCTCTAGTGGTGACAATCTCTAGTGACGAACTCTGGTGGTGACAATCTCTAGTGACGAACTCTGGTGGTAACGATCTCTAGTGACGACCTCTAGTGGTGACAATCTCTAGTGACGACCTCTAGTGATGACAATCTCTACTGACGACCTCTAGTTGTGACAATCTCTAGCGACGACCTCTAGTGGTGACAATCTCTAGTGACGACCTCTAGTGGTGACAATCTCTAGCGACGATCTGTACTGGTGACAATCTCTAGTGACTACCTCTAGTGGTGACACTCTCTAGCAACGACCTCTAGTGGTGACAATCTCTAGTGACGACCTCTAGTTGTGACAATCTCTAGTGACGATCTGTAGTGGTGGCAATCTCTAGTGACGACCTCTAGTGGTGACAATCTCTAGCGACGACCTCTAGTGGTGACAATCTCTAGTGACTACCTCTAGTGGTGACAATCTCTAGCAACGACCTCTAGTGGTGACAATCTCTAGTGACGACCTCTAGTGGTGGCAATCTCTAGTGACGACCTCTAGTGGTGACAATCTCTAGCGACGATCTGTAGTGGTGACAATCTCTAGTGACTACCTCTAGTGGTGACAATCTCTAGCAACGACCTCTAGTGGTGACAATCTCTAGTGACGACCTCTAGTGGTGACAATCTCTAGTGACGACCTCTAGTGGTGACAATCTCTAGTGACGACCTCTAGTGGTGACAATCTCTAGTGACGACCTCTAGTGGTTACAATCTCTAGTGACGACCTCTAGTGGTGACAATCTCTAGTGACGACCTCTAGTGGTGACAATCTCTAGCAACGACCTCTAGTGGTGACAATCTCTAGTGACGACCTCTAGTGGTGACAATCTCTAGTGACGACCTCTAGTGGTGACAATCTCTAGTGACGACCTCTAGTGGTGACAATCTCTAGCGACGACCTCTAGTGGTGACAATCTCTAGTGACGACCTCTAGTGGTGACAATCTCTAGTGACGACTTCTAGTGGTGACAATCTCTAGCTACGACCTCTAGTGGTGACAATCTCTAGTGACGACCTCTAGTGGTGACAATCTCTAGTGACGACCTCTAGTGGTGATAATCTCTAGTGACGACCTCTAGTGGTGACAATCTCTAGTGACGACCTCTAGTGGTGACAATCTCTAGTGACGACCTCTAGTGGTGACAATCTCTAGTGACGACCTCTAGTGGTGACAATCTCTAGTGACGACCTCTAGTGGTGACAATCTCTAGTGACGACCTCTAGTGGTGACAATCTCTAGCGACGACCTCTAGTGGTGACAATCTCTAGCGACGACCTCTAGTGGTGACAATCTCTAGTGACGACCTCTAGTGGTGACAATCTCTAGTGACGACCTCTAGTGGTGACAATCTCTAGTGACGACCTCTAGTGGTGACAATCTCTAGTGACGACCTCTAGTGGTGACAATCTCTAGTGACGACCTCTAGTGGTGACAATCTCTAGTGACGACCTCTAGTGGTGACAATCTCTAGTGAAGACCTCTAGTGGTGACAATCTCTAGTGACGACCTCTAGTGGTGACAATCTCTAGTGGTGACAATCTCTAGTGACGACCTCTAGTGGTGACAATCTCTAGTGACGACCTCTAGTGGTGACAATCTCTAGTGACGACCTCTAGTGGTGACAATCTCTAGTGACGACCTCTAGTGGTGACAGTCTCTAGTGACGACCTCTAGTGGTGACAATCTCTAGTGACGACCTCTAGTGGTGACAATCTCTAGTGACGACCTCTAGTGGTGACAATCTCTAGTGACTACCTCTAGTGGTGACAATCTCTAGTGACTACCTCTAGTGGTGACAATCTCTAGTGACGACCTCTAGTGGTGACAATCTCTAGCAACGACCTCTAGTGGTGACAATCTCTAGTGACGACCTCTAGTGGTGACAATCTCTAGCAACGACCTCTAGTGGTGACAATCTCTAGTGACGACCTCTAGTGGTGACAATCTCTAGCAACGACCTCTAGTGGTGACAATCTCTAGTGACGACCTCTAGTGGTGACAATCTCTAGCGACGACCTCTAGTGGTGACAATCTCTAGTGACGACCTCTAGTGGTGACAATCTCTAGTGACTACCTCTAGTGGTGACAATCTCTAGTGACTACCTCTAGTGGTGACAATCTCTAGTGACTACCTCTAGTGGTGACAATCTCTAGTGACTACCTCTAGTGGTGACAATCTCTAGTGACGACCTCTAGTGGTGACAATCTCTAGCCACGACCTCTAGTGGTGACAATCTCTAGTGACGACCTCTAGTGGTGACAATCTCTAGCAACGACCTCTAGTGGTGACAATCTCTAGTGACTACCTCTAGTGGTGACAATCTCTAGTGACTACCTCTAGTGGTGACAATCTCTAGTGACGACCTCTAGTGGTGACAATCTCTAGCAACGACCTCTAGTGGTGACAATATCTAGCAACGACCTCTAGTGGTGACAAACTCTAGCAACGACCTCTAGTGGTGACAATCTCTAGTGACGACCTCTAGTGGTGACAATCTATAGCAACGACCTCTAGTGGTGACAATCTCTAGTGACTACCTCTAGTGGTGACAATCTCGAGTGACGACCTCTAGTGGAGACAATCGCTAGTGACGACCTCTAGTGGTGACAATCTATAGCAACGACCTCTAGTGGTGACAATCTCTAGCAACGACCTCTAGTGGTGACAATCTCTAGCAACGACCTCTAGTGGTGACAATCTCTAGTGACTACCTCTAGTGGTGACAATCTCTAGTGACGACCTCTAGTGGTGACAATCTCTAGTGACGACCTCTAGTGGTGACAATCTCTAGTGACGCCCTCTAGTGGTGACAATCTCTAGTGACGACCTCTAGTGGTGACAATCTCTAGTGACGACCTCTAGTGGTGACAATCTCTAGCAACGACCTCTAGTGGTGACAATCTCTAGTGACGACCTCTAGTGGTGACAATCTCTAGCAACGACCTCTAGTGGTGACAATCTCTAGTGACGACCTCTAGTGGTGACAATCTCTAGCAACGACCTCTAGTGGTGACAATCTCTAGTGACGACCTCTAGTGGTGACAATCTCTAGTGACGACCTCTAGTGGTGACAATCTCTAGTGACGACCTCTAGTGGTGACATTCTCTAGTGACGACCTCTAGTGGTGACAATCTCTAGTGACGACCTCTAGTGGTGACAATCTCTAGCAACGACCTCTAGTGGTGACAATCTCTAGTGACGACCTCTAGTGGTGACAATCTCTAGCAACGACCTCTAGTGGTGACAATCTCTAGTGACGACCTCTAGTGGTGACAATCTCTAGCAACGACCTCTAGTGGTGACAATCTCTAGTGACGACCTCTAGTGGTGACAATCTCTAGCAACGACCTCTAGTGGTGACAATCTCTAGTGACTACCTCTAGTGGTGACAATCTCTAGTGACTACCTCTAGTGGTGACAATCTCTAGTGACGACCTCTAGTGGTGACAATCTCTAGCAACGACCTCTAGTGGTGACAATCTCTAGTGACGACCTCTAGTGGTGACAATCTCTAGCGACGACCTCTATTGGTGACAATCTCTAGTGACGACCTCTAGTGGTGACAATCTCTAGTGACGACCTCTAGTGGTGACAATCTCTAGCGACGACCTCTAGTGGTGACAATCTCTAGTGACTACCTCTAGTGGTGACAATCTCTAGTGACGATCTCTAGTGGTGACAATCTCTAGCGACGACCTCTAGTGGTGACAATCTCTAGTGACGACCTCTAGTGGTGACAATCTCTAGTGACGACCTCTAGTGGTGACAATCTCTAGCGACGACCTCTAGTGGTGACAATCTCTAGCGACGACCTCTAGTGGTGACAATCTCTAGTGACTACCTCTAGTGGTGACAATCTCTAGTGACGAGTACAACTTAGAAGTTATTAACTTAGATATGTACACAGGGGACTTATGTACACCCATCATACCGTAGCAACTACACTGGTTTAATAACAATAGTGGTTGTACGGGAGTGATTGGATCAAGGTGACTGTGCGTGCTGGCCAAGGGCCGCTGTGTACTTCAGCTTAGAAAGTTGTGTGTCGTTGTAGCAATTGAACCTGTCAGTCACACGGGGTAACCAGCGTTTAGAATTGTTGTTGTTGTTTGTAATTGTTGTTGTGTGTAATTGTTGTTGTTTGGAATTATTGTTGTTTGTAATTGTTGTTGTTTGGAATTGTTGTTGTTGTTTGTAATTGTTGTTGTTTGTAATTGTTGTTGTTTGGAATTATTGTTGTTTGTAATTGTTGTTGTTGTTTGGAATTGTTGTTGTTTGGAATTGTTGTTGTTGTTTGTAATTGTTGTTGTTTGTAATTGTTGTTGTTTGAAATTATTGTTGTTGTTTGGAATTGTTGTTGTTTGTAATTGTTGTTGTTTGTAGTTGCTGTTGTTGTTGTTTATAATTATTGTTGTTGTTTGGAATTGTTGTTGTTTGGAATTGTGGTTGTTTGGAATTCTTGTTGTTTGGAATTGTTGTTTGGAATTGTGGTTGTTTGGAATTCTTGTTGTTTGGCATCGTTGTTTGGAATTGTGGTTGTTTGGAATTGTGGTTGTTTGGAATTGTGGTTGTTTGCAATTGTTGTTTGGAATTGTGGTTGTTTGGAATTGTGGTTGTTTGGAATTCTTGTTGTTTGGAATTGTTGTTTGGAATTGTGGTTGTTTGGAATTCTTGTTGTTTGGAATTGTTGTTTGGAATTGTGGTTGTTTGGAATTCTTGCTGTTTGGAATTGTGGTTGTTTGGAATTCTTGTTGTTTGGAATTGTTGTTTGGAATTGTGGTTGTTTGGAATTCTTGCTGTTTGGAATTGTTGTTTGGAATTGTGGTTGTTTGGAATTGTTGTTTGGAATTGCTGTTATTTAGAAGTGTTTAAGTTTAGAATTGTTAGAATTTTTGTTGTTTAATATTTTCAGCTGTGATTGTTGTCTAGAATTGTTGTTGATTATGATTGTTGTTGATTATGATTGTTGTTGATTATGATTGTTGTTGATTATGATTGTTGTTAATCAACCAAACAGCCTAAATGACCCTTGTGTAGTAGATAGATATTCTACACCCTGCCGGTCTACGACACCCTGCCTGTCTACGACACCCTGCCGGTCTACGACACCCTGCCTGTCTACGACACCCTGCCGGTCTACGACACCCTGCCGGTCTACGACACCCTGCCTGTCTACGATGCCCTGCCGGTCTACGACACCCTGCCTGTCTACGATGCCCTGCCTGTCTACGACACCCTGCCTGTCTACGACACCCTGCCTGTCTATGACACCCTGCCTGTCTACGACACCCTGCCTGTCTACGACACCCTGCCTGTCTACGACACCCTGCCGGTCTACGACACCCTGCCTGTCTACGATGCCCTGCCTGTCTACGACACCCTGCCGGTCTACGACACCCTGCCTGTCTACGATGCCCTGCCTGTCTACGACACCCTGCCTGTCTACGACACCCTGCCTGTCTACGACACCCTGCCTGTCTACGACACCCTGCCTGTCTACGACACCCTGCCTGTCTACGACACCCTGCCTGTCTATGACACCCTGCCTGTCTACGACACCCTGCCTGTCCTGTCTACGACACCCTGCCTGTCTACGACACCCTGCGTGTCTACGATGCCCTGCCTGTCTACGACACCCTGCCTGTCTACGACACCCTGCCTGTCTACGACACCCTGCCTGTCTATGACACCCTGCCTGTCTACGACACCCTGCCTGTCTACGACACCCTGCCTGTCTACGACACCCTGCCTGTCTACGATGCCCTGCCTGTCTACGACACCCTGCCTGTCTACGACACCCTGCCTGTCTACGACACCCTGCCTGCCTACGATGCCCTGCCTGTCTACGACACCCTGCCTGTCTACGACACCCTTCCTGTCTACGACACCCTGCCTGTCTACGACACCCTGCCTGTCCTGTCTACGACACCCTGCCTGTCTACGATGCCCTGCCTGTCTACGACGCCATGCCTGTCTACGACACCCTGCCGGTCTACGACACCCTGCATGTCTACGACACCCTGCCTGTCTACGACACCCTGCCTGTCTACGACGCCCTGCCTGTCTACTACGCCCTGCCTGTCTACGACACCCTGCCTGTCTACGACTCCCTTCCTGTCTACGAGACCCTGCCGGTCTACGACACCCTGCATGTCTACGACACCCTGCCTGTCTACGACACCCTGCCGGTCTACGACACCCTGCATGTCTACGACACCCTGCCTGTCTACGACACCCTGCCTGTCTACGACACCCTGCCTGACTACAACGCCCTTCCTGTCTACGACACCCTGCCTGTCTACGACACCCTTCCTGTCTACGATACCCTGCCGGTCTACGACACCCTGCCTGTCTACGACACCCTGCCTGTCTACGACACCCTGCCTGTCTACGACACCCTGCCTGTCTACGACGCCCTGCCTATCTACGACGCCCTGCCTTTCTACGACGCCCTGCCTATCTACGACGCCCTGCATGTCTACGACGCCCTGCCTATCTACGACGCCCTGCCTATCTACGACGCCCTGCCTATCTACGACGCCCTGCCTGTCTACGACGCCCTGCCTTTCTACGACGCCCTGTCTATCTACGACGCCCTTCTCCATAACGGAGGTCACTCATCTGACCTCTCCTCAAGAGCATGTGTGACCTACGACCCCTGGAGTCTTACAGGTAGGTCACCTGACCTCACCTGGGCAAGAAACTCGTATTGTACCCAAAGCACACCAAGACATACCCAGCTGGTGCTGTCAATCATCCGTGCCCAGCCAACCCGCCGAACAGGTGTCAAGAATTATATGATGCGGGTCAGGTAATGCCATGACGAGGCTGGGCCAGGGGCTGTGACTTAACCCCTGCAACTACAATTAGGTGAGGACACAGGGTTTCCAAAGGAAGCTTAAAACGATGTTTAGACCTTTAATGGTACGTTTCGGCCTGATTAATGTTTGGTATGTGATGAAGGTCTCAGGTAAAGTCACAGGGAAGAAAGTCGGAGAAAAAACTAACGGAGAAAAGTCACAGGGAAAAAAAGTCACGGGAAAAAAGTCACGGGAAAAAAGTCACAGGGAGAAAAGTCACGGGAAAAAAGTCACAGGGAGAAAAGTCACGGGAAAAAAGTCACAGGAATAATTCTTGACTGGCAGGTGAGTGCAGCCATAAGGACCTTCATGTGGTAGATAGGTTTCAAACCCCCTCCATTAGCCCAGCAGATCAGCTGTAGGCTAAGTAACACTCTGGAGGTGTGACACTCTGGAGGTGTGACACTCTGGAGGTGTGACACTCTGGAGGTGTGACACTCTGGAGGTGTGACATTCTGGAGGGAGGTGTGACACTCTGGAGGTGTGACACTCTGCAGGTGTGACACTCTGGAGGTGTGACACTCTGGAGGTGTGGCACTCTGGAGGTGTGACACTCTGGAGGTGTGACACTCTGGAGGTGTGACACTCTGGAGGTGTGACACTCTGGAGGTGTGACCCTCTGGAGGTGTGACCCTCTGGAGGTGTGACACTCTGGAGGTGTGACACTCTGGAGGTGTGACACTCTGGAGGTGTGACACTCTGGAGGTGTGACACTCTGGAGGTGTGACACTCTGGAGGTGTAACACTCTGGAGGTGTGACACTCTGGAGGTGTGACACTCTGGAGGTGTGACACTCTGGAGGTGTGACACTTTGGAGGTGTGACACTCTGGAGGTGTGACACTCTGGAGGTGTGACACTCTGGAGGTGTGACCCTCTGGAGGTGAGACACTCTGGAGGTGTGACCCTCTGGAGGTGTGACCCTCTGGAGGTGTGACACTCTGGAGGTGTGACACTCTGGAGGTGTGACACTCTGGAGGTGTGACACTCTGGAGGTGTGACCCTCTGGAGGTGTGACACTCTGGAGGTGTGACCCTCTGGAGGTGTGACCCTCTGGAGGTGTGACACTCTGGAGGTGTGACCCTCTGGAGGTGTTACACTCTGGAGGTGTGACACTCTGGAGGTGTGACCCTCTGGAGGTGTGACCCTCTGGAGGTGTGACCCTCTGGATTTGTGACACTCTGGAGGTGTGACCCTCTGCAGGTGTGACATTCTGGAGGTGTGACCCTCTGGAGGTGTGACACTCTGGAGGTGTGACACTGGAGGTGTGGCACTCTGGAGGTGTGACACTCTGGAGGTGTGACACTGGAGGTGTGGCACTCTGGAGGTGTGACACTCTGGAGGTGTGACACTCTGGAGGTGTGACACTCTGGAGGTGAAACACTCTGGAGGTGTGACACTCTGGAGGTGTGACACTCTGGAGGTGTGACACTTTGGAGGTGTGACACACTGGAGGTGTGACACTCTGGAGGTGTGACACTCTGGAGGTGTGACACTCTGGAGGTGTGACACTCTGGAGGTGTGACACTCTGGAGGTGTGACACTCTGGAGGTGTAACACTCTGGAGGTGTGACACTCTGGAGGTGTGACACTCTGGAGGTGTGACACTTTGGAGGTGTGACACTCTGGAGGTGTGACACTCTGGAGGTGTGACACTCTGGAGGTGTGACACTCTGGAGGTGTGACACTCTGGAGGTGTGACACTCTGGAGGTGTGACACTCTGGAGGTGTGACACTCTGGAGGTGTGACACTCTGGAGGTGTGACACTCTGGAGGTGTGACATTCTGGAGGTGTGACACTCTGGAGGTGTGACAATCTGGAGGTGTGACACTCTGGAGGTGTGACACTCTGGTGGGGTGACACTCTGGAGGTGTGACACTTTGGAGGTGTGACACTCTGGAGGTGTGACTCTCTGGAGGTGTGACACTCTGGAGGTGTGACACTCTGGAGGTGTGACACTCTGGAGGTGTGACGCTTTGGAGGTGTGAAACTCTGGAGGTGTGACACTCTGGAGGTGTGACACTCTGGAGGTGTGGCACTCTGGAGGTGTGGCACTCTGGAGGTGTGACACTCTGGAGGTGTGACACTCTGGAGGTGTGACACTCTGGAGGTGTGACACTCTGGAGGTGTGACACTCTGGAGGTGTGACACTCTGGAGGTGTGACACTCTGGAGGTGTGACACTCTGGAGGTGTAACACTCTGGAGGTGTGACACTCTGGAGATGTGACACTCTGGAGGTGTGACACTCTGGAGGTGTGACACTCTGGAGGTGTGACACTCTGGAGGTGTGACACTCTGGAGGTGTGACACTCTGGAGGTGTGACACTCTGGAGGTGTGACATTCTGGAGGTGTGACACTCTGGAGGTGTGACAATCTGGAGGTGTGACACTCTGGAGGTGTGACACTCTGGTGGTGTGACACTCTGGAGGTGTGACACTTTGGAGGTGTGACACTCTGGAGGTGTGACTCTCTGGTGGTGTGACACTCTGGAGGTGTGACACTTTGGAGGTGTGACACTCTGGAGGTGTGACTCTCTGGAGGTGTGACACTCTGGAGGTGTGACACTCTGGAGGTGTGACACTCTCAAGGTGTGACACTTTGGAGGTGTGAAACTCTGGAGGTGTGACACTCTGGAGGTGTGACACTCTGGAGGTGTGACACTCTGGTGGTGTGACACTCTGGAGGTGTGACACTCTGGAGGTGTAAGTGACACTCTGGAGGTGTGACATTCTGGAGGTGTAAGAGACCTTCTGGAGATGATAGTGACACTCTGGAGGTGTGACACTCTGGTGGTGTGACACTCTGGAGGTGTGACACTCTGGAGGTGTAAGTGACACTCTACAGGTGTGACATTCTGGAGGTGTAAGAGACCTTCTGGAGATGATAGTGACACTCTGGAGGTGTGACACTCTGGAGGTATAAGTGACACTCTGGAGGTGTAAGTGACACTCTGGAGGTGTGACACTCTGGAGGTGAGACATCTGGAGGTGTAAGTGACACTCTGGAGGTGTAAATGATACTCTGGAGGTGTAAGTGACACTCTGGAGGTGTGACACTCTGGAGGTGTAAGTGACACTCTGAAGGTGTACGTGACACTCGGGAGGTGTAAGTGACACTCTGGAGGTGTAAGTGACACTCTGGAGGTGTAAGTGACATTCTGGAGGTGTAAGTGACACTCTGGAGGTGTGACACTCTGGAGGTGTAAGTGGCACTCTGGAGGTGTAAATGATACTCGGCAGGTGTAAGTGACACTCTGGAGGTGTAAGTGACACTCTGGAGGTGTAAGTGACACTCTGGAGGTGTAAGTGATACTCTGCAGGTGTGACACTCTGCAGGTGTAAGTGACATTCTGGAGGTGTAAGTGACACTCTGGAGGTGTAAGTGACACTCTGCAGGTGTAAGTGACACTCTGCAGGTGTAAGTGACACTCTGCAGGTGTAAGTGACACTCTGCAGGTGTAAGTGACACTCTGCAGGTGTAAGTGACACTCTTCAGGTGTAAGTGACACTCTGCAGGTGTAAGTGACACTCTGCAGGTGTAAGTGACACTCTGGAGGTGTAAGTGACACTCTGCAGGTGTAAGTGACACTCTGCAGGTGTAAGTGACACTCTGCAGGTGTAAGTGACACTCTGCAGGTGTAAGTTACACTTTGCATGTGTAAGTGACGCTCTGCAGGTGTAAGTGACACTCTTCAGGTGTAAGTGACACTCTGCAGGTGTAAGTGACACTCTTCAGGTGTAAGTGACACTCTGCAGGTGTAAGTGACACTCTGGAAGTGTAAGTGACACTCTGGAGGTGTAAGTAACACTCTGCAGGTGTAAGTGGCACTCTGCAGGTGTAAGTGACACTCTGCAGGTGTAAGTGACACTCTGCAGGTGTAAGTGACACTCTGCAGGTGTAAGTGACACTCTGCAGGTGTAAGTGACACTCTGCAGGTGTAAGTGACACTCTGCAGGTGTAAGTGACACTCTGCAGGTGTACGTGACACTCTGAAGGTGTAAGTGACACTCTGCAGGTGTAAGTGACACTCTGGAGGTGTAAGTGACACTCTGCAGGTGTAAGTGACGCTCTGCAGGTGTGACACTCTTCAGGTGTTAGTGACACTCTGCAAGTGAAAGTGACACTCTGCAGGTGTAAATGACATTCTGCAGGTGTACGTGACACTCTGAAGGTGTAAGTGACACTCTGCAGGTGTAAGTGACACTCTGGAGGTGTAAGTGACACTCTGCATGTGTAAGTGACACTCTGCAGGTGTAAGTGACATTCTGCAGGTGTAAGTGACACTCTGAAGGTGTAAGTGACACTCTGCAGGTGTAAGTGACACTCTGGAGGTGTAAGTGACACTCTGCAGGTGTAAGTGACACTCTGCAGGCGTAAGTGGCACTCTGCAGGTGTAAGTGACGCTCTGCAGGTGTAAGTGACACTCTTCAGGTGTAAGTGACACTCTGCAGGTGTAAGTGACACTCTGCAGGTGTAAGTGACACTCTGCAGGTGTAAGTGACACTCTGCATGTGTAAGTGACACACTGCAGGTGTAAGTGACACTCTGGAGGTGTAAGTGACACTCTGCAGGTGTAAGTGACACTCTGCAGGTGTAAGTGACACTCTGCAGGTGTAAGTGACACTCTGCAGGTGTAAGTGACACTCTGCAGGTGTAAGTGACACTCTGCAGGTGTAAGTGACACTCTGCAGGTGTAAGTGACACTCTGCAGGTGTAAGTGACACTCTGCAGGTGTAAGTGACACTCTGCAGGTGTAAGTGACACTCTGCAGGTGTAAGTGACACTCTGCAGGTGTAAGTGACACTCTGCAGGTGTAAGTGACACTCTGCAGGTGTAAGTGACACTCTGCAGGTGTAAGTGACACTCTGCAGGTGTAAGTGACACTCTGCAGGTGTAAGTGACACTCTGCAGGTGTAAGTGACACTCTGCAGGTGTAAGTGACACTCTGCAGGTGTAAGTGACACTCTGCAGGTGTAAGTGACACTCTGCAGGTGTAAGTGACACTCTGCAGGTGTAAGTGACACTCTGCAGGTGTAAGTGACTGCAGGTGTAAGTGACACTCTGCAGGTGTAAGTGACACTCTGCAGGTGTAAGTGACACTCTGCAGGTGTAAGTGACACTCTGCAGGTGTAAGTGACACTCTGCAGGTGTAAGTGACACTCTGCAGGTGTAAGTGACACTCTGCAGGTGTAAGTGACACTCTGCAGGTGTAAGTGACACTCTGCAGGTGTAAGTGACACTCTTCAGGTGTAAGTGACACTCTTCAGGTGTAAGTGACACTCTGCAGGTGTAAGTGACACTCTGCAGGTGTAAGTGACACTCTGCAGGTGTAAGTGACGCTCTGCAGGTGTAAGTGACACTCTTCAGGTGTAAGTGACACTTTGCAGGTGTAAGTGACACTCTGGAGGTGTAAGTGACACTCTGGAGGTGTAAGTGACACTCTGGAGGTGTAAGTGACACTTTGCAGGTGTAAGTGACACTCTGGAGGTGTAAGTGACACTCTGCAGGTGTAAGTGACACTCTGCAGGTGTAAGTGACACTCTGCAGGTGTAAGTGACACTCTGCAGGTGTAAGTGACACTCTGCAGGTGTAAGTGACACTCTGCAGGTGTAAGTGACACTCTGCAGGTGTAAGTGACACTCTGCAGGTGTAAGTGACACTCTGCAGGTGTAAGTGACACTCTGCAGTTGTAAGTAATACTCTGCAGGTGTAAGTGACACTCTGAAGGTGTAAGTGACACTCTGCAGGTGTAAATGACACTCAGGTGTAAGTGACAGTCTGCAGGTGTATGTGACACTCTGCAGGTGTAAGTGACACTCTGCAGGTGTAAGTGACACTCTGCAGGTGTAAGTGACACTCTGCAGGTGTAAGTGATACTCTGCAGGTGTAAGTGACACTCTGCAGGTGTAAGTGACACTCTGCAGGTGTAAGTGACACTCTTCAGGTGTAAGTGACACTCTGACACTCTGGAGGTGTAAGTGACACTCTGACACTCTGCAAGTGTAAATGACACTCTGGAGGTGTAAGTGACACTCTGCAGGTGTAAGTGACACTCTGGAAGTGTAAGTGACACTCTGCAGGTGTAAGTGACACTCTGACACTCAGGTGTAAGTGACACTCTGCAGGTGTAAGTGACACTCTGGAGGTGTAAGTGACACTCTTGCAGGTGTAAGTGACACAGGTGTAAGTGACACTCTGCAGGTGTAAGTGACACTCTGCAGGTGTAAGTGACACTCTGCAGGTGTAAGTGACACTCTGCAGGTGTAAGTGACACTCTGCAGGTGTAAGTGACACTCTGCAGGTGTAAGTGACACTCTGCAGGTGTAAGTGACACTCTGCAGGTGTAAGTGACACTCTGCAGGTGTAAGTGACACTCTGCAGGTGTAAGTGACACTCTGGAGGTGTAAGTGACACTCAGGTGTAAGTGACACTCTGCAGGTGTAAGTGACACTCTGTAGGTGTAAGTGACACTCTGCAGGTGTAAGTGACACTCTGCAGGTGTAAGTGACACTCTGCAGGTGTAAGTGACACTCTGCAGGTGTAAGTGACACTCTGCAGGTGTAAGTGACACTCTGCAGGTGTAAGTGACACTCTGCAGGTGTAAGTGACACTCTGCAGGTGTAAGTGACACTCTGCAGGTGTAAGTGACACTCTGCAGGTGTAAGTGACACTCTGCAGGTGTAAGTGACACTCTGCAGGTGTAAGTGACACTCTGCAGGTGTAAGTGACACTCTGCAGGTGTAAGTGACACTCTGCAGGTGTAAGTGACACTCTGCAGGTGTAAGTGACATTCTGCAGGTGTAAGTGACACTCTGAAGGTGTAAGTGACACTCTGCAGGTGTAAGTGACACTCTGCAGGTGTAAGTGACACTCTGCAGGTGTAAGTGACACTCTGGAGGTGTAAGTGACACTCTGCAGGTGTAAGTGACACTCTGCAGTTGTAAGTAATACTCTGCAGGTGTAAGTGACACTCTGAAGGTGTAAGTGACACTCTGCAGGTGTAAATGACACTCAGGAGGTGTGACACTTTGAAGGTGTAAGTGACACTCTGCAGGTGTAAGTGACACTCTGCAGGTGTAAGTGACACTCTGCAGGTGTAAGTGACACTCTGCAGGTGTAAGTGACGCTCTGCAGGTGTAAGTGACACTCTGCAGGTGTAAGTGACACTCTGCAGTTGTAAGTAATACTCTGCAGATGTAAGTGACACTCTGAAGGTGTAAGTGACACTTTGCAGGTGTAAGTGACACTCTGGAGGTGTAAGTGACACTCTGGAGGTGTAAGTGACACTCTGCAGGTGTAAGTGACACTTTGCAGGTGTAAGTGACACTCTGCAGGTGTAAGTACTCTGCAGTGACACTCTGCAGGTGTACGTGACACTCTGCAGGTGTAAGTGACACTCTGCAGGTGTAAGTGACACTCTTCAGGTGTAAGTGACGCTCTGCAGGTGTAAGTGACACTCTGCAGGTGTAAGTGACACTCTGCAGTTGTAAGTAATACTCTGCAGGTGTAAGTGACACTCTCAGGTGTAAGTGACACTCTGCAGGTGTAAGTGACACTCTGCAGTAAGTGACACTCTAAGTGACACTCTGCAGGTGTAAGTGACTCTGCAGGTGTAAGTGACACTCTGCAGGTGTAAGTGACACTCTGCAGGTGTAAGTGACACTCTGGAGGTGTAAGTGACACTCTGCAGGTGTAAGTGACACTCTGACACTCTGACACTCTGCAGGTGTAAGTGACACTCTGCAGGTGTAAGTGACACTCTGCAGGTGTAAGTGACACTCTGCAGGTGTAAGTGACACTGCAGGTGTAAGTGCAGGTGTAAGTGACACTCTGCAGGTGTAAGTGACACTCTGCAGGTGTAAGTGACACTCTGCAGGTGTAAGTGACACTCTGCAGGTGTAAGTGACACTCTGCAGGTGTAAGTGACACTCTGACACTCAGGTGTAAGTGACACTTTGAAGGTGTAAGTGACACTTTGCAGGTGTAAGTGACACTCTGGAGGTGTAAGTGACACTCTGCAGGTGTAAGTGACACTCTGCAGGTGTAAGTGACACTCTGCAGGTGTAAGTGACACTCTGCAGGTGTAAGTGACACTCTGCAGGTGTAAGTGACACTCTGCAGGTGTAAGTGACACTCTGCAGGTGTAAGTGACACTCTGCAGGTGTAAGTGACACTCTGCAGGTGTAAGTGACACTGCAGGTGTAAGTGACACTCAGGTGTAAGTGATACTCTGCAGGTGTAAGTGACACTCTGCAGGTGTAAGTGACACTCTGCAGGTGTAAGTGACACTCTGCAGGTGTAAGTGACACTCTGCAGGTGTAAGTGACGCTCTGCAGGTGTAAGTGACACTCTGCAGGTGTAAGTGACACTCTGCATGTGTAAGTGACACTCTGCATGTGTAAGTGACACTCTGGAGGTGTAAGTGACACTTTGCAGGTGTAAGTGACACTCTGGAGGTGTAAGTGACACTCTGGAGGTGTAAGTGACACTCTGCAGGTGTAAGTGACACTCTGCAGGTGTAAGTGACACTCTGGAGGTGTAAGTGACACATTGCAGGTGTAAGTGACACTCTGGAGGTGTACGTGTCACTCTGGAGGTGTAAGTGACACTCTGGAGGTGTAAGTGACACTTTGCAGGTGTAAGTGACACTCTGAAGGTGTAAGTGACACTCTGCAGGTGTAAGTGACACTCTGCAGGTGTGAGTGACACTCTGGAGGTGTAAGTGACACTCTGCAGGTGTAAGTGACAGTCTGCAGGTGTAAGTGACACTCTGCAGGTGTAAGTGACACTCTGCAGGTGTAAGTGACACTCTGCAGGTGTAAGTGACACTCTGCAGGTGTAAGTGACACTCTGCAGGTGTAAGTGACACTCTGCAGGTGTAAGTGACACTCTGCAGGTGTAAGTGACACTCTGCAGGTGTAAGTGACACTCTGCAGGTGTAAGTGACACTCTGCAGGTGTAAGTGACACTCTTGACACTCAGGTGTAAGTGACACTTTGCAAGTGTAAGTGACACTCTTCAGGTGTAAGTGACACTCTGCAGGTGTAAGTGACACTCTGCAGGTGTAAGTGACACTCTGCAGGTGTAAGTGACACTCTGCAGGTGTATGTGACACTCTGCAGGTGTAAGTGACACTCTGCAGGTGTAAGTGACACTCTCAGGTGTAAGTGACACTCTGCAGGTGTAAGTGACACTCTTCAGGTATAAGTGACACTCTTCAGGTGTAAGTGACACTCTGGAGGTGTAAGTGACACTCTTCAGGTGTAAGTGACACTTTGCAGGTGTAATTGACACTTTGCAGGTGTAAGTGACACTCTGCAGGTGTAAGTGACACTCTGCAGGTGTAAGTGACACTCTGCAGGTGTAAGTGACACTCTGCAGGTGTAAGTGACACTCTGCAGGTGTAAGTGACACTCTGCAGGTGTAAGTGACACTCTGCAGGTGTAAGTGACACAGGTATAAGTGACACTCTTCAGGTGTAAGTGACACTCTGCAGGTGTAAGTGACACTCTGCAGGTGTAAGTGACACTCTGCAGGTGTAAGTGACACTCTGCAGGTGTAAGTGACACTCTGCAGGTGTAAGTGACACTCAGGAGGTGTGACACTCTGGAGGTGTAAGTGACACTCTGCAGGTGTAAGTGACACTCTGGAGGTGTAAGTGACACTCTGCAGGTGTAAGTGACACTCTGCAGGTGTAAGTGACACTCTGCAGGTGTAAGTGACACTCTGCAGGTGTAAGTGACACTCTGCAGGTGTAAGTGACACTCTGCAGGTGTAAGTGACACTCTTCAGGTGTAAGTGACACTCTGCAGGTGTAAGTGACACTCTGCAGGTGTAAGTGACACTCTGGAGGTGTAAGTGACACTCTGGAGGTGTAAGTGACACTCTGCAGGTGTAAGTGACACTCTGCAGGTGTAAGTGACACTCTGCAGGTGTAAGTGACACTCTGGAGGTGTAAGTGACACTCTGCAGGTGTAAGTGACACTCTGCAGGTGTAAGTGACACTCTGCAGGTGTAAGTGACACTCTGCAGGTGTAAGTGACACTCTGCAGGTGTAAGTGACACTCTGCAGGTGTAAGTGACACTCAGGTGTAAGTGACACTCTGCAGGTGTAAGTGACACTCTGCAGGTGTAAGTGACACTCTGCAGGTGTAAGTGACACTCTGCAGGTGTAAGTGACACTCTGCAGGTGTAAGTGACTCTGCAGGTGTAAGTGACACTCTGCAGGTGTAAGTGACACTCTGCAGGTGTAAGTGACACTCTGCAGGTGTAAGTGACACTCTGCAGGTGTAAGTGACACTCTGCAGGTGTAAGTGACACTCTGCAGGTGTAAGTGACACTCTGCAGGTGTAAGTGACACTCTGCAGGTGTAAGTGACACTCTGGAGGTGTAAGTGACACTCTGCAGGTGTAAGTGACACTCTGCAGGTGTAAGTGACACTCTGCAGGTGTAAGTGACACTCTGCAGGTGTAAGTGACACTCTGCAGGTGTAAGTGACACTCTGCAGGTGTAAGTGACGCTCACTCTGGAGGTGTAAGTGACACTCTGGAGGTGTAAGTGACACTCTGACACTCTGGAGGTGTAAGTGACACTCTGCAGGTGTAAGTGACACTCTGTGTAAGTGTGTAAGTGACACTCTGCAGGTGTAAGTGACACTCTGCAGGTGTAAGTGACACTCTGCAGGTGTAAGTGACACTCTGCAGGTGTAAGTGACACTCTGCAGGTGTAAGTGACACTCTGCAGGTGTAAGTGACACTCTGCAGGTGTAAGTGACACTCTGCAGGTGTAAGTGACACTCTGCAGGTGTAAGTGACACTCTGCAGGTGTAAGTGCAGGTGTAAGTGACACTCTTCAGGTGTAAGTGACACTCTTCAGGTGTAAGTGACACTCTGCAGGTGTAAGTGACACTCTTCAGGTGTAAGTGACACTCTTCAGGTGTAAGTGACACTCTTCAGGTGTAAGTGACACTCTGCAGGTGTAAGTGACACTCTTCAGGTGTAAGTGACACTCTTCAGGTGTAAGTGACACTCTTCAGGTGTAAGTGACACTCTGCAGGTGTAAGTGACACTCTGCAGGTGTAAGTGACACTCTGCAGGTGTAAGTGACACTCTCAGGTGTAAGTGCAGGTGTAAGTGACACTCTGCAGGTGTAAGTGACACTCTGCAGGTGTAAGTGACACTCACTCACTCAGGTGTAAGTGACACTCTGCAGGTGTAAGTGACACTCTGCAGGTGTGAGTGACACTCTGGAGGTGTAAGTGACACTCAGGTGTAAGTGACACTCTGCAGGTGTAAGTGACACTCTGCAGGTGTAAGTGACACTCTGCAGGTGTAAGTGACACTCTGCAGGTGTAAGTGACACTCTGCAGGTGTAAGTGACACAGGTGTAAGTGACTCTGCAGGTGTAAGTGACACTCTGCAGGTGTAAGTGGCACTCTGCAGGTGTAAGTGACACTCTGCAGGTGTAAGTGACACTCTGCAGGTGTAAGTGACACTCTGCAGGTGTAAGTGACACTCTGCAGGTGTAAGTGACACTCTGCAGGTGTAAGTGACACTCTGCAGGTGTAAGTGACACTCTGCAGGTGTAAGTGACACTCTGCAGGTGTAAGTGACACTCTGCAGGTGTAAGTGACACTCTGCAGGTGTAAGTGACACTCTGCAGGTGTAAGTGACACTCTGCAGGTGTAAGTGACACTCTGCAGGTGTAAGTGACACTCTGCAGGTGTAAGTGACACTCTGCAGGTGTAAGTGACACTCTGCAGGTGTAAGTGACACTCTGCAGGTGTAAGTGACACTCTGCAGGTGTAAGTGACACTCTGCAGGTGTAAGTGCGCCAATCCAGCCAGATCCAGCAGTCCAGGAATCCTTAACAATCGATCCGGCTCCAGAAATCCTGAAATCCTTAGCAGCTCAGGAATCCTTAGGAATCCAGCCAATTTCACAAACACAAACATTAAAATCAAGAAAGCGACCTCTTTCATATAAGCCAGTCCTCTACTATACGGTCAGTTTGATTTTTTATCTATCTATCTATCTATCTATCTATCTATCTATATATATATATATATATATATATATATATATATATATATATCTATATATATATATATATATATATCCGTCCATGAGAAAATGCACACTTTACATTGTAGAGTATGTCGTTACTGTTGATATAGATAGCTGAAGAACACTTTACCTTCTGAATCCAAATCCTGGACTGGGATCGACCTGCGGGGGCGTTGACCCCCGGAGGCATCCTTCAGGCATCCTTCAGGCATCCTTCAGGCATCCTTCAGGTACTGATGTAGCTTTTCCTCTCACACAGGCTCCAGTAAAGTATAATTTCGACTGGTCCGTCAAGGACGACTTCGCTAACGATGTTTCTCACGAAGAATCCCGTGATGGTGACCACACCCGGGGGTCGTATTCCGTGCTTCTCTCCGACGGCCGTCTTCAGACCGTGACATACTACGTGGATGGTGATTCAGGCTACGTGGCTGAGGTGAAATACAAGGATGTGGCTAGATTCCCAGAGCCAGCCTACAGGCCTATTCCAGCCTACAGGCCGGTACATGGCTAGGATGCTACGCCTCTCTGCCAGAATCACGAAAAAGTTTGAAATATTTGTCAAGAGTCCCAGCACACTGTCGGTGCTTTCACAATGTAACTATCATATAGAATAATGTTCCAGCACACTGTGGGTGCTCCCACAATGTTACTATCAAACAGAATAGTGTACCAACAAATCGTAACTACCACAAATAACACAGCCACACACTTTCAAGACTTAAACCTTTCCTCCCTTCCCTGGGATCGAACCCAGTTGCCTTAAATTCGCTACGTGTTACCTCACAACAACAATAATAATAATAATAATAATAATAATAATAATAATAATAATAAATACAGACATTTGGTGTTCCCATCATGTAACTGCTATACAGAAGAGTGCAGCCACTATTATAGGTGTTCAGTGAAGGTAATTATCACATGAAGTACCTCGTGGCCTGGTGGCAAAAGTTCTCGCTTCACACGGTGAGTGTCCGGGTTCGATTTCCGGCGAAGGGGTGGAAACATCGGACGTGTTTCCTTACACCTGTCGTCTATGTTCACCCATCAGTAAAATGGGTACCTGGGTGTTAGTGGGCTGGTGCGGGTTGCATCCTGGGGACAAAATTGACCTAATTTGCGGGAAATGCTCAACACAACAAGAAGCTTTCTATATAGTGGTATGTCAATGAGGTCAGTTATGGTCTGTATACCTTGTACATGTTCTGGTAGTAAATAGAAAAAGGGCATGGTCTGTGAGCCATGGTCTGGAAGGGTCTCCGTCTTCTAGGTTGGTCTTGGGGGTTGGTGTGGTCTGTTCTTCTCGGTGTTTTCTGTTATCTGCCTTTCCCATATACTATCATGTACCCCCATGTATTATCATGTACTCCCATGTACTATCATGTACTCCCATGTACCGCAGTCACCATTACCATCACTGCCACCTTGTCTTGATCCTTCTGTCTCCACCCTGCCTGGTTAAACCACCCATCTCCACCCTGCCTGGTTAAACCACCCATCTCCACCCTGCCTGGTTAAACCACCCATCTCCACCCTGCCTGGTTAAACCACCCATCTCCACCCTGCCTGGTTAAACCACCCATCTCCACCCTGCCTGGTTAAACCACCCATCTCCACCCTGCCTGGTTGAACCACCCATCTCCACCCTGCCTGGTTAGACCTCCTATCTCCATCCTGCCTGGTTAGACCTCCCGTCTCCACCTTGCCTGGTTAGACCTCCCGTCTCCATCCTGCCTGGTTAGACCTCCCGTCTCCACCCTGCCTGGTTAGACCTCCCGTCTCCACCCTGCCTGGTTAGACCTCCCATCTCCACCCTGCCTGGTTAGACCTCCCATCTCCACCCTGCCTGGTTAGACCTCCCGTCTCCACCCTGCCTGGTTAGACCTCCCATCTCCACCCTGCCTGGTTAGACCTCCCATCTCCACCCTGCCTGGTTAGACCTCCCGTCTCCACCCTGCCTGGTTAGACCTCCCATCTCCACCCTGCCTGGTTAGACCTCCCGTCTCCACCCTGCCTGGTTAGACCTCCCATCTCCACCCTGCCTGGTTAGACCTCCCATCTCCACCCTGCCTGGTTAGACCTCCCGTCTCCACCCTGCCTGGTTAGACCTCCCGTCTCCACCCTGTTATGCTCCCATCAGAGATACCAAACTAACAGAGAATATGAAACACTTTGGCTTAGAATGAGCTCTACCTCCTGGGCTCCCTTCTCAGAGGTTCTTTTACCCCTACTCTGGAGCCTGTCTTGGTAAAATCTCAAGCCTAAGCTCCATCTCTTGGCCCTCTATTAGAGAACTTTCGTGACTACTTCTGGGTCTCCGAGTCAACATGACTCACTTAATCGTAATGACACTTGCATTAGTGGTCACAGTGGTGGCCTATGCTAACCTTCCTATGGTGTATAAATATACCTAGCTGGATGAATCTTATTATAGCCAGCTGACCCAGTGGCTAACGCGTCGGTCTGGAGTTTTATGGATCTCTGATCGCGGGTTCTAACCCCACCCGTGGTATGGTTTCTACGAGTCAAATCTAAGGATCTTTGGGCAATTTAACATCCATAATTTATAGGCCTGCTGCTTTCACATATATTTAATATTTCTGATAAGAGAAAAGAGACATGGATAAAGGAGGAGAAGACAGGATTGGAAGAGGAAAGGAAAATCAACAGAATCCTATTCATTATCCATAATGAATGTGATTGTATTGTACAGAGGTCTACATCCCCTTTCTTAAACAAGGCATTTCTTACCCTTGTGACATCCCGAGTGTCACATCGTGTTACATCGTGTCACATCATGTCACATCAGGTTACATCAGGTTTAGCAATAGTCAAAAGATTTTATGTTTCATATTAAGATAAGATAAGATTTTGTTCGGATTTTTAACCCCGGAGGGTTAGCCACCCAGGATAACCCAAGAAAGTCAGTGCGTCATCGAGGACTGTCTAACTTATTTCCATTGGGGTCCTTAATCTTGTCCCCCAGGATGCGACCCACACCAGTCGACTAACACCCAGGTACCTATTTGCTGCTAGGTGAACAGGACAACAGGAGTAAGGAAACGTGTCGGAATTTCCACCCGCCGGGAATCGAACCCGGGCCCTCCGTGTGTGAAGCGGGAGCTTTAGCCACCAGACCACCGGGCCACTTTATTGATGGCTTAATAAAGGAATAAATACAATTTGTCCTTTATTTTTCACTATACATAACAATACTGGCCGGAGGATACAACATACACACGTCTCGAGTTGTATATTTTGCCCTCTAAGACGCACATAAGAACCATACAAATAGGTGTAATACAGTGGTATGGAAAAGTGTATACCTGGAGTATGCCTGGAGAGAGTTCCGGGGGTCAACGCCCCCGAGACCCGGTCTGTGACCAGGTCTCATGGTGGATCAGGGTCTGATCAACCAGGCTGTGATTGTTGGCAGCACGCAACCCGACGTACGAACCCCAACCCGGCTGGTCAGGTACTGACTTTAGGTGCCTGTCCAGTGCCTGCTTGAGGACAGACATAGGTGTAACAGTGGTGTGGAGAAGTGTCCAGTCATAGGTGTAACAGTGGTGTGGAGAAGTATCCAGACATAGGTGTAACAGTGGTGTGGAGAAGTATCCAGACATAGGTGTAACAGTGGTGTGGAGAAGTATCCAGACATAGGTGTAACAGTGGTGTGGAGAAGTATCCAGAGATAGGTGTAACAGTGGTGTGGAGAAGTATCCAGACATAGGTGTAACAGTGGTGTGGAGAAGTATCCAGACATAGGTGTAACAGTGGTGTGGAGAAGTATCCAGACATAGGTGTAACGCACCTATCACTGAGATTTCGCCTCTCCTTGTTCCACTGTCATTCCTACCGCAATAAACATTACA
Organism: Cherax quadricarinatus; assembly: GCF_038502225.1. Taxonomy (NCBI): domain Eukaryota; kingdom Metazoa; phylum Arthropoda; class Malacostraca; order Decapoda; family Parastacidae; genus Cherax; species Cherax quadricarinatus. The sequence continues at coordinate 9,587,593 of NC_091372.1, forward strand.
TAACACCTCAAACAATTCGTTTTCCTTTCTGTGCCATCACAACAATGAGATGGTAGGGGGAGCTGGAATATTTAAACGGCCTCTGGAGAAATCCCAATCAATTTCCACTCTGATTTACTTTTCCGAGGCTGTGGGTCCCCACAGCTACACCAGAGGTGGAGAATTACACACCTGTGCAACATCTGGGTATCTTTATTTGTAGACATATCGTCAATCAGTGGCTTTATCAATACAACAGCTATGTACAGAAGATGAGGCAATCAGTCCCTCAGCCTCTTATCTCCATGGGGAAGTGGAGAAGAATCCTTCCTCCGTAAGCCATGCGTATCGTAAGAAGCGACTAAAATGCCGGGAGCAAGGGGCTAGTAGCCCCCTTTTGTTTTTCTTTTTAGGTCACCCTGCCTCAGTGGGATACAGCTGGGTAGTTTGAGTACAAGTACATAGCTCCTGTGACGCTATATTGTATGTGAGAGTACATGGAAAAGACAGATGGCAGAGTACTTAGGAAGTCCGCACGGGGACTATCTACTCGGAAGAACTAATTCTTTCTTGATTTAGAACTATCGCGTATTATCTACGTATGTGAGTGAGAGTTAGAAAAGCAGAAGGCTCTCATAAGCAGACTGAGGATCGAGTCTTCAGCGGTGTTTGTGGTGAATGACTCATGCGGATACTATTGCTCTATATATGTGCAAATATATGTCTGATATGGCATTACGTGTGCCAACAGTAACAATATGGATTTCGAACAACACAGGTTAGGTTAGGTTAGATCACGTTAGGTTAGATTAGGTTAGGTTAGGTTAGGTTAGGTGAAGATTAGGCTAGGTTAGGTTAGGTTAGGTTAGGTTAGGTTAGGTTAGACAAGCTTTGTCAGGAACCTGGTTAGGTTAGGTTAGGTTAGGTTAGGTTAGGTTAGATTAGCTTAGATTAGGTTAGGTTAGGGTAGATTAGGTTAGGGTAGGTAAAGGTTAGGTTAGGTTAGGTTAGGTTAGGTTAGGGTAGGTTAGGTTAGGTTAGATCAGATTAGGTTACGTTGGATTATGTTAGGTCAGGTTAGGTTAGCTTAGCTTAGGTTAGGTTAGGTTAGGTTAGGTTAGGTTAGGTTAGGTGAAGGTTAGGCTAGGCTAGGTTAGGTTAGGTTAGGTTAGGTTAGGGTAGGTTAGGTTATGTTAGATCAGATTAGGTTACGTTGGATTATGTTAGGTCAGGTTAGGTTAGCTTAGCTTAGGTTAGGTTAGGTTAGGTTAGGTTAGGTTAGGTGAAGGTTAGGCTAGGCTAGGTTAGGTTAGGTTAGGTTAGGTTAGGGTAGGTTAGGTTATGTTAGATCAGATTAGGTTACGTTGGATTATGTTAGGTCAGGTTAGGTTAGCTTAGCTTAGGTTAGGTTAGGTTAGGTTAGGTGAAGGTTAGGCTAGGCTAGGTTAGGTTAGGTTAGGTTAGGTTAGGGTAGGTTAGGTTATGTTAGATCAGATTAGGTTACGTTGGATTATGTTAGGTCAGGTTAGGTTAGCTTAGCTTAGGTTAGGTTAGGTTAGGTTAGGTTAGGTTAGGTTAGGTTAGGTTAGGTTAGGTGAAGGTTAGGCTGGGCTAGGTTAGGTTAGGTTAGATAAGCTTTGTCAGGAACCTGGACAAGTGTTTCCTGACGCGGGTCTTACTTATATGATGACCCACACCAATACAGGCGTGACTCACGAAATCGTATTGACACGATTGCAAACAAACCATACCAGGCGTTCCAGCCTAATCAATTAATCGTAATTACTGGCGACACTTCAATCATCCAAGTTGCAAAATCACACTTGTTCGTTGAAAGCAACTTTGCTAGACACTACACAATTCTGTAATAGAAATACACCATACATATATGCCGTGCCGAATAGGTAAAACTTGCAATTTTGGCTTAAATAGCAACGCTCTTCTTGCCGAATAAGGAAAGCTAAAATTTGTGTATGCAATAATTTCGAAAAAATCATTCTGAACCTAACGAAAAAGCATATATTTCATTGTAAACTTATCTAAAATATATTTACTAGGATTAGGCTAAAATAAATTGCGCTTATTATAATAAGGTCAGGTAAGTTTTCTAAGGTTCTTTTGGTACAAAATTATTAATTTTTGCATTAACATTAATGAAAAAATGTATCTTTAAACGTATAAGAGAAAATTATAGAAAGGACTTAATTTTAAATGAGTTCTTGCTAATTGACCAGTTTTACCTATTTGGTACGACATAATTTATATACAGTTCCCACACCTCACTCACGTTCCCACACCTCACTCTTCCCCACCCCAGTTCCCCCTCCTCATTCACAGTTCCCTCCTCCCCCGGGTTTCCCCCCTTCCTCCCAAATTCCCTCCTCCTCCAGTTCCCCCCCCTCCTCACAGTTCCCCCACCCCTCCCCAGTTCCCACCCCCCTCCGGTTCCCTCCTCCCCCGGGTTTCCCTCCTCACTCCCCCGTTCCCACCTCACTCACAGTTCCCCCCCTCACCCCACAGTTCCCACCTCCTCCCGTTCCCAAAACCTCACTCCCCGTTCCCCACCTCATACATTCCCCCTCCCCCCTCCCAGTTCCACTCCCCCCACTCCCCCGTTCCCACACCTCCTCCCCCAGTTTTCCCCCTCCCCCCCTCCCAGTTCCCCCTCCTCATTCACAGTTCCCCCCCCCTCACTCCAAGTTCCCCCCCCCTCACTCCCCAGTTCCCACACCTCCTCCCCAGTTCCCACGCCCCTCCCCAGTTCCCCCCCCTTCCCACAGTTCCCCCTCCTCAAAAGTTCCTCCCCTCACAGTTCCCCCCTTTACTCCAATTCCCCTCCTCCTCCCCAGTTCCCCCCTTCACTCCCCCAGTTCCCTCCTCACTCCACAGTTCCACCCTCCTCCGGGTTTCCCCCCCCTCACGTTCCCCCCTCCCCGGTTCCCTCCCCCTCACAGTTCCCATCCTCCCCCGGGTTTCCCCCCTTCACTACGTTCCCCCTCCTTACAGTTCCCTCCTCCTCGTTCCCCCCTCCTCCGTTCCCCCCTCACTCCACGGCCCCCACTTCACTCCCCGGGTTTCCCTCCTCCTCCAATTCCCCTCCTCCTCACAGTTCCCACTTCACTCCTGGTTCCACTCCTCCTCACAGTTCCCCCCCTCCTCCCCCAGTTCCCCCGCCCTCCTCCCCCAGGCCAACACCTCACTCCCGTTCCCCCCTCCTCCCAGTCAGTTCCACACACTCCTCACTCACAGTTCCCACACCTCACTCACAGTTCCCACTCCTCACTCACAGTTCCCACACCTCACTCACAGTTCCAACACCTCACTCACGTTCCCACACCTCACTCACAGTTCCCACTCCTCACTCACAGTTCCCACTCCTCACTCACAGTTCCCACTCCTCACTCACAGTTCCCACACCTCACTCACAGTTCCCACTCCTCACTCACAGTTCCCACTCCTCACTCACAGTTCCCACTCCTCACTCACAGTTCCCACTCCTCACTCACAGTTCCCACACTTCACTCACAGTTCCCACTCCTCACTCACAGTTCCCACTCCTCACTCACAGTTCCCACACTTCACTCACAGTTCCCACTCCTCACTCACAGTTCCCACACTTCACTCACAGTTCCCACTCCTCACTCACAGTTCCCACACCTCACTCACAGTTCCCACACCTCACTCACGTTCCCACACCTCACTCACAGTTCCAACACCTCACTCACTCACAGTTCCCACTCCTCACCTCACTTCACTCACAGTTCCCACACCTCACTCACAGTTCCAGTTCCCACACTTCACTCACAGTTCCCACACCTCACTCACAGTTCCCACACCTCACTCACAGTTCCCACACCTCACTCCACACCTCACTCACAGTTCCACACCTCACTCACAGTTCCCACACCTCACTCACAGTTCCCACACCTCACTCACAGTCCTCACTCACAGTTCACACACCTCACTCACTGTTCCCACACCTCACTCACTGTTCCCACACCTCTCACAGTTCCCACACCTCACTCACAGTTCCCACACCTCACTCACAGTTCACTCACAGTTCCCACACCTCACTCACAGTTCCCACACTCACAGTTCCCACACCTCACTCACAGTTCCCACACCTCACTCACTCCCACACTCACTCAGTTCCCACACCTCACTCACAGTTCCCACACCTCACTCACAGTTCCCACACCTCACTCACAGTTCCCACACCTCACTCACAGTTCCCACACCTCATTCACAGTTCCCACACCTCATTCACAGTTCCCACACCTCACTCACAGTTCCCACACCTCACTCACAGTTCCCACACCTCATTCACAGTTCCCACACCTCACTCACGTTCCCACACCTCACTCACAGTTCCCACACCTCACTCACAGTTCCCACACCTCACACTCACTCACTCGTTCCCACACCTCACTCACAGTTCCCACACCTCACTCACAGTTCCCACACCTCACTCACAGTTCCCACACCTCATTCACAGTTCCCACACCTCACTCACGTTCCCACACCTCACTCACAGTTCCCACACTTCACTCACGTTCCCACACCTCACTCACAGTTCCCACACCTCACTCACAGTTCCCACACCTCACTCACAGTTCCCACACCTCACTAACAGTTCCCACTCCTCACTCACAGTTCCCACACCTCACTCACAGTTCCCACACCTCACTAACAGTTCCCACTCCTCACTCACAGTTCCAACACCTCACTCACAGTTCCCACTCCTCACTCACAGTTCCCACACCTCACTCACAGTTCCCACACCTCACTCACAGTTCCCACACCTCACTCACAGTTCCCACACCTCACTCACAGTTCCCACACCTCACTCACAGTTCCCACACCTCACTCACAGTTCCCACGCCTCACTCACAGTTCCAACACCTCACTCACGTTCCCACACCTCACTCACAGTTCCCACTCCTCACTCACAGTTCCCACTCCTCACTCACAGTTCCCACTCCTCACTCACGTTCCCACACCTCACTCACTGATCCCACACCTCACTCACAGTTCCCACACCTCACTCACGTTCCCACACCTCACTCACTGATCCCACACCTCACTCACGTTCCCACACTTCACTCACAGTTCCCACACCTCACTCACTGATCCCACACCTCACTCACGTTCCCACACCTCACTCACAGTTCCCACACCTCACTCACAGTTCCCACACCTCACTCACAGTTCCCACTCCTCACTCACAGTTCCCACATCTCACTCACAGTTCCCACACCTCACTCACAGTTCCCACACCTCACTCACAGTTCCCACACCTCACTCACAGTTCCCACACCTCACTCACAGTTCCCACTCCTCACTCACAGTTCCCACATCTCACTCACAGTTCCCACACCTCACTCACAGTTCCCACACCTCGCTCACAGTTCCCACACCTCACTCACAGTTCCCACACCTCACTCACAGTTCCCACACCTCACTCACAGTTCCCACACCTCACTCACAGTTCCCACTCCTCACTCACAGTTCCCACACCTCACTCACAGTTCCCACACCTCACTCACAGTTCCCACTCCTCACTCACAGTTCCCACACCTCACTCACAGTTCCCACACCTCACTCACAGTTCCCACACCTCACTCACAGTTCCCACACCTCACTCACAGTTCCCACACATCACATTAACACGTTAATAAGGTCAGACAATTACAATAATCAACTTCTGACACCAACTGCTGTGTTGCTGTGGCTGTGTTGTTGTGGCTGTGTTGCTGTGGCTGTGTTGCTGTGACTGTGTTGCTGTGACTGTGTTGCTGTGGCTGTGTTGCTGTGACTGTGTTGCTGTGACTGTGTTGCTGTGACTGTGTTGCTGTGACTGTGTTGCTGTGACTGTGTTGCTGTGGCTGTGTTGCTGTGGCTGTGTTGCTGTGACTGTGTTGCTGTGGCTGTGTTGCTGTGACTGTGTTGCTGTGGCTGTGTTGCTGTGACTGTGTTGCTGTGGCTGTGTTGCTGTGGCTGTGTTGCTGTGGCTGTGTTGCTGTGGCTGTGTTGCTGTGGCTGTGTTGCTGTGGCTGTGTTGCTGTGGCTGTGTTGCTGTGACTGTGTTGCTGTGACTGTGTTGCTGTGGCTGTGTTGCTGTGGCTGTGTTGTTGTGGCTGTTTTGCTGTGGCTGTGTTGCTGTGGCTGTGTTGCTCTAGCTGTGTTGTTGTGGCTGTGTTGCTGTGGCTGTGTTGCTGTGACTGTGTTGCTGTGACTGTGTTGCTGTGACTTGCTGTGACTGTGTTGCTGTGACTGTGTTGCTGTGGCTGTGTTGCTGTGGCTGTGTTGCTGTGGCTGTGTTGCTGTGGCTGTGTTGCTGTGACTGTGTTGCTGTGACTGTGTTGCTGTGGCTGTGTTGCTGTGGCTGTGTTGCTGTGGCTGTGTTGCTGTGGCTGTGTTGCTGTGACTGTGTTGCTGTGACTGTGTTGCTGTGACTGTGTTGCTGTGGCTGTGTTGCTGTGGCTGTGTTGCTGTGACTGTGTTGCTGTGAGTGTGTTGCTGTGACTTGCTGTGACTGTGTTGCTGTGACTGTGTTGCTGTGACTGTGTTGCATTGACTGTGTTGTTGTGACTGTGTTGCTGTGACTGTTGCTGTGGCTGTGTTGCTGTGACTGTGTTGTTGTGACTGTGTTGCTGTGACTGTTGCTGTGGCTGTGTTGCTGTGACTGTGTTGTTGTGACTGTGTTGCTGTGACTGTGTTGCTGTGACTGTGTTGCTGTGACTGTGTTGCTGTGACTGTGTTGTTGTGACTGTGTTGCTGTGACTGTGTTGCTGTGACTGTGTTGCTGTGACTGTGTTGCTGTGACTGTGTTGCTGTGACTGTGTTGATGTGACTGTGTTGCTGTGACTGTGTTGCGGTGACTGTGTTGCTGTGACTGTGTTGCTGTGACTGTGTTGCTGTGACTGTGTTGCTGTGGCTGTGTTGCTGTGACTGTGCTACTGTGACTGTGTTGCTGTGACTGTGTTGTTGTGACTGTGTTGCTGTGACTGTGTTGCTGTGACTGTGCTACTGTGACTGTGTTGCTGTGACTGTGTTGCTGTGACTGTGTTACTGTGACTGTGTTACTGTGACTGTGTTGCTGTGACTGTGCTACTGTGACTGTGTTACTGTGACTGTGTTGCTGTGACTGTGCTACTGTGACTGTGTTACTGTGACTGTGTTGCTGTGATTGTGCTACTGTGACTGTGTTGCTGTGACTGTGTTCCTGTGACTGTGTTGCTGTGACTGTGTTGCTGTGACTGTGCTACTGTGACTGTGTTGCTGTGACTGTGTTGCTGTGACTGTGTTGCTGTGGCTGTGTTGCTGTGGCTGTGTTGCTGTGGCTTTGTTGCTGTGACTGTGTTGCTGTGACTGTGCTACTGTGGCTGTTACTGTGACTGTGTTGCTGTGACTGTGCTACTGTGACTGTGTTGCTGTGACTGTGTTGCTGTGACTGTGTTGCTGTGACTGTGTTGCTGTGACTGTGCTACTGTGACTGTGTTGCTGTGACTGTGTTGCTGTGGCTGTGTTGCTGTGACTGTGCTACTGTGACTGTGTTGCTGTGACTGTGTTGCTGTGACTGTGTTGCTGTGACTGTGCTACTGTGACTGTGTTGCTGTGACTGTGTTGCTGTGACTGTGCTACTGTGACTGTGTTGCTGTGACTGTGTTGCTGTGACTGTGTTGCTGTGACTGTGTTGCTGTGACTGTACTCACCTAGTTGTACTCACCTAGTTGAGGTTGCGGGGGTCGAGTCCGAGCTCCTGGCCCCGCCTCTTCACTGATCGCTACTAGGTCACTCTCCCCGAGCCGTGAGCTTTATCATACCTCTGCTTAAAGCTATGTATGGATCCTGCCTCCACTACATCGCTTCCCAAACTATTCCACTTACTGACTACTCTGTGGCTGAAGAAATACTTCCTAACATCCCTGTGATTCATCTGTGTCTTCAGCTTCCAACTGTGTCCCCTTGTTACTGTGTCCAATCTCTGGAACATCCTGTCTTTGTCCACCTTGTCAATTCCCCTCAGTATTTTGTATGTCGTTATCATGTCCCCCCTATCTCTCCTGTCCTCCAGTGTCGTCAGGTTGATTTCCCTTAACCTCTCCTCGTAGGACATACCTCTTAGCTCTGGGACTAGTCTTGTTGCAAACCTTTGCACTTTCTCTAGTTTCTTTACGTGCTTGGCTAGGTGTGGGTTCCAAACTGGTGCCGCATACTCCAATATGGGCCTAACGTATACGGTGTACAGGGTCCTGAACGATTCCTTATTAAGATGTCGGAATGCTGTTCTGAGGTTTGCTAGGCGCCCATATGCTGCAGCAGTTATTTGGTTGATGTGCGCTTCAGGAGATGTACCTGGTGTTATACTCACCCCAAGATCTTTTTCCTTGAGTGAGGTTTGTAGTCTCTGACCCCCTAGACTGTACTCCGTCTGCGGCCTTCTTTGCCCTTCCCCAATCTTCATGACTTTGCACTTGGTGGGATTGAACTCCAGGAGCCAATTGCTGGACCAGGTCTGCAGCCTGTCCAGATCCCTTTGTAGTTCTGCCTGGTCTTCGATCGAGTGTATTCTTCTCATCAACTTCACGTCATCTGCAAACAGGGACACCTCAGAGTCTATTCCTTCCGTCATGTCGTTCACAAATACCAGGAACAGCACTGGTCCTAGGACTGACCCCTGCGGGACCCCGCTGGTCACAGGTGCCCACTCTGACACCTCGCCACGTACCATGACTCGCTGCTGTCTTCCTGACAAGTATTCCCTGATCCATTGTAGTGCCTTCCCTGTTATCCCTGCTTGGTCCTCCAGTTTTTGCACCAATCTCTTGTGTGGAACTGTGTCAAACGCCTTCTTGCAGTCCAAGAAAATGCAATCCACCCACCCCTCTCTCTCTTGTCTTACTGCTGTCACCATGTCATAGAACTCCAGTAGGTTTGTGACACAGGATTTCTCGTCCCTGAAACCATGCTGGCTGCTGTTGATGAGATCATTCCTTTCTAGGTGTTCCACCACTCTTCTCCTGATAATCTTCTCCATGATTTTGCATACTATACATGTCAGTGACACTGGTCTGTAGTTTAGTGCTTCATGTCTGTCTCCTTTTTTAAAGATTGGGACTACATTTGCTGTCTTCCATGCCTCAGGCAATCTCCCTGTTTCGATAGATGTATTGAATATTGTTGTTAGGGGTACACATAGCGCCTCTGCTCCCTCTCTCAATACCCATGGGGAGATGTTATCTGGCCCCATTGCCTTTGAGGTATCTAGCTCACTCAGAAGCCTCTTCACTTCTTCCTCGGTTGTGTGCACTGTGTCCAGCACTTGGTGGTGTGCCCCACCTCTCCGTCTTTCTGGAGTCCCTTCTGTCTCCTCTGTGAACACTTCTTTGAATCTCTTGTTGAGTTCTTCACATACTTCACGGTCATTTCCTGTTGTCTCTCCTCCTTCCTTCCTTAGCCTGATTACCTGGTCCTTGACTGTTGTTTTCCTCCTGATGTGGCTGTACAACAGTTTCGGGTCAGATTTGGCTTTCGCTGCTATGTCATTTTCATATTGTCTTTGGGCCTCCCTTCTTATCTGTGCATATTCGTTTCTGGCTCTACGACTGTTCTCCTTATTCTCCTGGGTCCTTTGCCTTCTATATTTCTTCCATTCCCTAGCACACTTGGTTTTTGCCTCCCTGCACCTTTGGGTAAACCATGGGCTCATCCTGGCTTTTTCATTACTCCTGTTACCCTTGGGTACAAACCTCTCCTCAGCCTCCTTGCATTTTGTTGCTACATATTCCATCATCTCATTAACTGGCTTCCCTGCCAGTTCTCTGTTCCACTGAACCCCGTTCAGGTAGTTCCTCATTCCTGTGTAGTCCCCTTTCTTGTAGTTTGGCTTCATTCGTCCTGGCCTTCCTGCTTCTCCCTCCACTTGTAGCTCTACTGTGTATTCGAAGCTTAAAACCACATGGTCACTGGCCCCAAGGGGTCTTTCATATGCGATGTCCTCGATATCTGCACTACTGAAGGTGAATACTAAGTCCAGCCTTGCTGGTTCATCCTCTCCTCTCTCTCTTGTAGTGTCCCTTACGTGTTGGTACATGAAGTTCTCCAGTACCACCTCCATCATCTTAGCCCTCCATGTATCTTGGCCCCCATGTGGGTCCAAGTTCTCCCAATCGATCTCCTTGTGGTTAAAGTCACCCATGATCAGGAGCTTTGCCCTGCATGCATGAGCTCTTCTGGCCACTCTAGCCAGTGTGTCAACCATCGCTCTATTGCTCTCGTCGTACTCTTGCCTTGGCCTCCTGCTGTTCTGTGGTGGGTTATACATCACTGCTATTACCACCTTGGGACCTCCAGAGTGAAGTGTTCCCACTATGTAATCACTTTCTTCTCCGCTATCTCCTCTCTCCAGCTCATCAAAATTCCAGCGATTTTTGATCAGCAACGCCACTCCTCCACCCCCCCTGTTCCCTCTGTCTTTCCTCAGGATTTGGTATCCCGTTGGAAAGATGGCATCTGTTATCATACCTGTAAGCTTGGTTTCTGTAAGAGCTATGATGTCCGGTGATGCTTCTTTGACCCTTTCGTGCCACTCCTCCCACTTATTTGTTATTCCATCAGCGTTTGTGTACCATACCTTCAGTTTCCTTTCCAACACTGTGGTTTGGGGGGCCTGTGGGGGTGGGAGACCTGGTGGCATACTGTGGGATTCTATAGCTCGATGTTGGGTGGAGGCTGTGGGTATGGATTGTAGTGTGTGTTGGGATGGTGTGATAGGTTGTATGGTTTTGAGAGTAGTTGTGTGTGTGCTTGCCCTTGCTGTTCTGTCCTGCTCTGACTGACCTCTGCTGATTCCCTCCTTGTCTCTTTTCCTAGCTCCTTTCGTTTTTTTGTCCTCTCCCTCAGCTGCTGTCGTTCTGATTTTGTTCTGTCTCTGTCTAGGAACACCCTCTTGTACTCTTCCGAGTATTTCAATCGTGGTTTCTCTTGGAGGATCCTGTTCCGCACTGTTTCCGTCCTGAGAATCAGCTTGATTGGTCGGTTTCTCCCCTTCGAGTACCCCCCTATTCTCTGAAAATTTACAATCTCGTCCATCTCTTCACCTATTTCCGTGATGATTTTCTCAATCTCCTTTCCTTCTTCCTGCTTCCTTTCAGTGTGTGTTGCTGTGACTGTGTTGCTGTGACTGTGTTGCTGTGACTGTGTTGCTGTGACTGTGTTGCTGTGACTGTGCTACTGTGACTGTGTTGCTGTGAGTGTGTTGCTGTGACTGTGCTACTGTGACTGTGTTGCTGTGACTGTGCTACTGTGACTGTGTTGCTGTGACTGTGTTGCTGTGACTGTGCTACTGTGACTGTGTTGCTGTGACTGTGTTGCTGTGGCTGTGTTGCTGTGATTGTGCTACTGTGACTGTGTTGCTGTGACTGTGTTGCTGTGACTGTGTTGCTGTGACTGTGCTACTGTGACTGTGTTGCTGTGACTGTGTTGCTGTTACTGTGTTGCTGTGGCTGTGTTGCTGTGACTGTGCTACTGTGACTGTGTTGCTGTGACTGTGTTGCTGTGGCTGTGTTGCTGTGACTGTGCTACTGTGACTGTGTTGCTGTGACTGTGTTGCTGTGACTGTGTTGCTGTGACTGTGCTACTGTGACTGTGTTGCTGTGACTGTGTTGCTGTGACTGTGTTGCTGTGGCTGTGTTGCTGTGGCTGTGTTGCTGTTGCTGTGTTGCTGTGACTGTGTTGCTGTGACTGTGCTACTGTGGCTGTGTTACTGTGACTGTGTTGCTGTGACTGTGCTACTGTGACTGTGTTGCTGTGACTGTGTTGCTGTGACTGTGTTGCTGTGACTGTGTTGCTGTGACTGTGTTGCTGTGACTGTGTTGCTGTGACTGTGTTGCTGTGGCTGTGTTGCTGTGACTGTGTTGCTGTGGCTGTGTTGCTGTGGCTGTGTTGCTGTGACTGTGTTGCTGTGGCTGTGTTGCTGTGGCTGTGTTGCTGTGACTGTGTTGCTGTGACTGTGTTGCTGTGACTGTGTTGCTGTGACGGTGTTGCTGTGGCTGTGTTGTTGTGACTGTGTTGCTGTGGCTGTGTTGCTGTGACTGTGCTACTGTGACTGTGTTGCTGTGACTGTGTTGTTGTGACTGTGTTGCTGTGACTGTGTTGCTGTGGCTGTGTTGCTGTGACTGTGCTACTGTTACTGTGTTGCTGTGACTGTGTTGCTGTGACTGTGTTGCTGTGACTGTGTTGCTGTGACTGTGTTGCTGTGACTGTGTTGCTGTGGCTGTGTTGCTGTGACTGTGCTACTGTGACTGTGTTGCTGTGACTGTGTTGTTGTGACTGTGTTGCTGTGACTGTGTTGCTGTGACTGTGCTACTGTGACTGTGTTGCTGTGACTGTGTTGCTGTGACTGTGTTACTGTGACTGTGTTACTGTGACTGTGTTGCTGTGACTGTGGTACTGTGACTGTGTTACTGTGACTGTGTTGCTGTGACTGTGCTACTGTGACTGTGTTACTGTGACTGTGTTCCTGTGACTGTGTTGCTGTGACTGTGTTGCTGTGATTGTGCTACTGTGACTGTGTTGCTGTGACTGTGTTCCTGTGACTGTGTTGCTGTGACTGTGTTGCTGTGACTGTGTTACTGTGACTGTGTTGCTGTGACTGTGTTGCTGTGACTGTGTTGCTGTGGCTGTGTTGCTGTGGCTGTGTTGCTGTGGCTTTGTTGCTGTGACTGTGTTGCTGTGACTGTGCTACTGTGGCTGTGTTACTGTGACTGTGTTGCTGTGACTGTGCTACTGTGACTGTGTTGCTGTGACTGTGTTGTTGTGACTGTGTTGCTGTGACTGTGTTGCTGTGACTGTGTTGCTGTGGCTGTGTTGCTGTGACTGTGCTACTGTGACTGTGTTGCTGTGACTGTGTTGTTGTGACTGTGTTGCTGTGACTGTGTTGCTGTGACTGTGCTACTGTGACTGTGTTGCTGTGACTGTGTTGCTGTGACTGTGTTACTGTGACTGTGTTACTGTGACTGTGTTGCTGTGACTGTGGTACTGTGACTGTGTTACTGTGACTGTGTTGCTGTGACTGTGCTACTGTGACTGTGTTACTGTGACTGTGTTCCTGTGACTGTGTTGCTGTGACTGTGTTGCTGTGATTGTGCTACTGTGACTGTGTTGCTGTGACTGTGTTCCTGTGACTGTGTTGCTGTGACTGTGTTGCTGTGACTGTGTTACTGTGACTGTGTTGCTGTGACTGTGTTGCTGTGACTGTGTTGCTGTGGCTGTGTTGCTGTGGCTGTGTTGCTGTGGCTTTGTTGCTGTGACTGTGTTGCTGTGACTGTGCTACTGTGGCTGTGTTACTGTGACTGTGTTGCTGTGACTGTGCTACTGTGACTGTGTTGCTGTGACTGTGTTACTGTGACTGTGTTGCTGTGACTGTGTTGCTGTGGCTGTGTTGCTGTGACTGTGCTACTGTGACTGTGTTGCTGTGACTATGTTGCTGTGGCTGTGTTGCTATGACTGTGCTACTGTGACTGTGTTGCTGTGACTGTGTTGCTGTGACTGTGTTGCTGTGACTGTGCTACTGTGACTGTGTTGCTGTGACTGTGTTGCTGTGACTGTGCTACTGTGACTGTGTTGCTGTGACTGTGTTGCTGTGACTGTGTTGCTGTGACTGTGTTGCTGTGACTGTGTTGCTGTGACTGTGTTGCTGTGACTGTGTTGCTGTGACTGTGTTGCTGTGACTGTGTTGCTGTGACTGTGTTGCTGTGACTGTGCTACTGTGACTGTGTTGCTGTGAGTGTGTTGCTGTGACTGTGCTACTGTGACTGTGTTGCTGTGACTGTGCTACTGTGACTGTGTTGCTGTGACTGTGTTGCTGTGACTGTGCTACTGTGACTGTGTTGCTGTGACTGTGTTGCTGTGGCTGTGTTGCTGTGACTGTGCTACTGTGACTGTGTTGCTGTGACTGTGTTGCTGTGACTGTGTTGCTGTGACGGTGCTACTGTGACTGTGTTGCTGTGACTGTGTTGCTGTGACTGTGTTGCTGTGGCTGTGTTGCTGTGACTGTGCTACTGTGACTGTGTTGCTGTGACTGTGTTGCTGTGGCTGTGTTGCTGTGACTGTGCTACTGTGACTGTGTTGCTGTGACTGTGTTGCTGTGACTGTGTTGCTGTGACTGTGCTACTGTGACTGTGTTGCTGTGACTGTGTTGCTGTGACTGTGTTGCTGTGGCTGTGTTGCTGTGGCTGTGTTGCTGTTGCTGTGTTGCTGTGACTGTGTTGCTGTGACTGTGCTACTGTGGCTGTGTTACTGTGACTGTGTTGCTGTGACTGTGCTACTGTGACTGTGTTGCTGTGACTGTGTTGCTGTGACTGTGTTGCTGTGACTGTGTTGCTGTGACTGTGTTGCTGTGACTGTGTTGCTGTGACTGTGTTGCTGTGGCTGTGTTGCTGTGACTGTGTTGCTGTGGCTGTGTTGCTGTGGCTGTGTTGCTGTGACTGTGTTGCTGTGGCTGTGTTGCTGTGGCTGTGTTGCTGTGACTGTGTTGCTGTGACTGTGTTGCTGTGACTGTGCTACTGTGACTGTGTTGCTGTGACTGTGTTGTTGTGACTGTGTTGCTGTGACTGTGTTGCTGTGACTGTGCTACTGTGACTGTGTTGCTGTGACTGTGTTGCTGTGACTGTGTTGTTGTGACTGTATTACTGTGACTGTGTTACTGTGACTGTGTTGTTGTGACTGTGTTACTGTGACTGTGTTGCTGTGACTGTGTTGCTGTGACTGTGTTGCTCTGACTGTGTTGCTCTGACTGTGTTGCTCTGACTGTGTTGCTGTGACTGTGTTGCTCTGACTGTGTTGCTCTGACTGTGTTGCTGTGGCTGTGTTGCTCTGACTGTGTTGCTCTGACTGTGTTGCTCTGACTGTGTTGCTCTGACTGTGTTGCTGTGGCTGTGTTGCTCTGACTGTGTTGCTCTGTGTTGCTCTGACTGTGTTGTTGTGACTGTTGCTGTGGCTGTGTTGCTCTGACTGTGTTGCTCTGATTGTGTTGCTCTGTGTTGCTCTGACTGTGTTGCTCTGACTGTGTTGTTGTGACTGTGTTGCTCTGACTGTGTTGCTCTGACTGTGTTGCTCTGACTGTGTTGTTGTGACTGTGTTGCTCTGACTGTGTTGTTGTGACTGTGTTGCTCTGACTGTGTTGCTCTGACTATGTTGCTCTGACTGTGTTGCTCTGACTGTGTTGCTCTGACTGTGTTGCTCTGACTGTGTTGCTGTGGCTGTGTTGCTCTGACTGTGTTGCTCTGACTGTGTTGCTCTGACTGTGTTGCTCTGACTGTGTTGCTCTGTGTTGCTCTGATTGTGTTGCTCTGTGTTGCTCTGATTGTGTTGCTCTGTGTTGCTCTGATTGTGTTGCTCTGTGTTGCTCTGACTGTGTTGCTCTGTGTTGCTCTGATTGTGTTGCTCTGATTGTGTTGCTCTGTGTTGCTCTGACTGTGTTGCTCTGATTGTGTTGCTCTGTGTTGCTCTGTGTTGCTCTGACTGTGTTGCTCTGATTGTGTTGCTCTGACTGTGTTGCTCTGATTGTGTTGCTCTGTGTTGCTCTGTGTTGCTATGATTGTGTTGCTCTGACTGTGTTGCTCTGACTGTGTTGCTCTGATTGTGTTGCTCTGACTGTGTTGCTCTGACTGTGTTGCTCTGTGTTGCTCTGATTGTGTTGCTCTGTGTTGCTCTGTGTTGCTCTGATTGTGTTGCTCTGACTGTGTTGCTCTGTGTTGCTTTGATTGTGTTGCTCTGACTGTGTTGCTCTGACTGTGTTGCTCTGATTGTGTTGCTCTGACTGTGTTGCTCTGACTGTGTTGCTCTGTGTTGCTCTGATTGTGTTTCTCTGTGTTGCTCTGTGTTGCTCTGATTGTGTTGCTCTGACTGTGTTGCTCTGTGTTGCTCTGATTATGTTGCTCTGACTGTG
>NC_091372.1:9608523-9611023 GCF_038502225.1 Cherax quadricarinatus
GAGGTTACCTTCACCTCTTTGTCTACACCATTCAACTTGCTTACCACCATGAGACTGAAGAAATACTTCCTAACATCTCTGTGGTCCATCTGTGTTTTTAGTTTCTGTGTCCTTTGGCCCTGTCTCGCATTTGAAGCTGTTCCTGTGTGTACTATGGAGACCTCTGAGTTTGTAAATTGGACACATATGTTCAACACTTGGCTATCTTCATTGAGGAATTGTTTCTCCACACAGTGACTTCATCAGTCCAATACAAAGAAGAAAGATGAGGATCAGAAGGAGTTTGATGTAATCAGTCCCTCAGCCTGGAGTCGATGTAATCAGTCCCTCAGCCTGGAGTCGATGTAATCAGTCCCTCAGCCTGGAGTCGATGTAATCAGTCCCTCAGCCTGGAGTCGATGTAATCAGTCCCTCAGCCTGGAGTCGATGTAATCAGTCCCTCAGCCTGGAATCGATGTAATAAGTCCCTCAGCCTTGAGTCGATGTAATCAGTCCCTTAGCCTGGAACCGATGTAATCAATTACTCAGCCTGGAATCGATGTAATCAGTCCAACGATCTTGGAAAGATTGCTTTGTCTGTTTCGTAAGGAGAGGTCCAGGATCTTTCCTTAATTCATGCTATAACATAACAAATCTTTGAGAACAATAGTGATGTAGAGGTCTGAGCTGTGCTCAGACCTCTACATCACTATTGTTAAGTTATACCATGAATTATGGAAGGATCCTGGACTTCACCTTACGAGAAAGACAAAGCAGATGTGATAGTAATTATGGACAAGGTAGATTATAGGGAAAAATGAACATGATATTAGAAGACGGGGGAACTTACGTGCCTCTTAAAGGCTAGCCTGGTAAGCGCTGTTGCAGTGCTGTTTACAAGCGCCTCTGGCGATGCGTTCGGTGTGATAATTACCCCCAGACCCTCTTAATTTGTTCTCTAAAACTTTTTCCTTCCCAGTTTATATTCTAGCTGGTCTTCCTTTACCTTTCCTGATGTGTATTATCGGCCATTTTATGGGATTAAACTCGAGCAGCCAGATGAGACTAGCTTTCAGAAATCTAAACAAGGAGTCATTGACGACACTGTATACTGGATGCGTCAAGGCCCATACTGGAGTACGCAGCACCAGTGTGGAACCCACACCTGCTCAAGCAATAAGAAACTGGAGAAAGTACAAGGGTTCGCAACGAAACTAGTCCCACACCTCTCCAGATACATGATTGTCTTTCTAACTATCTTATCCGACATTTTTACATAGCAAACAGGTCAAAGATTCTCTAACTTAGTGCTTCTTGCTTATACATATATATATACGTTATTGTAACCACGAACGAGTGGTATTGATCAATAACAACACTGCGCTAGCCAAGGATTCGAACCCATGTTGTACTTGGCTAGCGCAGTGTTGTTATTGATCAATACCACTCGTTCGTGGTTACAATAATATATAAATACTGCTGGTGAGGCTAGTACACCAAACAGGGATGAGAATGAAATTAGCTTAGAAGCTCCCACACCTCCGTATGTCCTCGGATGGCGGCCCAACAGCTAGCTGTGTGCTGGCTGCGCTATTCTTGTAGGGTTGGGTGGTCCTGTGGTTTACAGCGTCATGTGGTTCTCGCTTACCATGAGGCAGGCAAGTGCAACATGGGTTCGAATCCTTGGCTAGCGCAGTGTTGTTATTGATATATATATACGTGTGTGTATCTTAACTAACATCAGGAAATAGAAACCAGTAATGTTTTTATTGACGATAAATGATAGTGATTAGCGTTACCTGAGGAACGACACGAGATCTGCGTTACCTGAGGAACGACACGAGATCTACGTTACCTGAGGAACGACACGAGATCTATGTTACCTGAGGAACGACACGAGATCTACGTTACCTGAGGAACGACACGAGATCTGCGTTACCTGAGGAACGACACGAGATCTATGTTACCTGTGGAACGACACGAGATCTACGTTACCTGAGGAACGACACGAGATCTACGTTACCTGAGGAACGACACGAGATCTACGTTACCTGAGGAACGACACGAGATCTACGTTACCTGAGGAACGACACGAGATCTATGTTACCTGAGGAACGACACGAGATCTACGTTACCTGAGGAACGACACGAGATCTACGTTACCTGAGGAACGACACGAGATCTACGTTACCTGAGGAACGACACGAGATCTACGTTACCTAAGGAACGACACGAGATCTATGTTACCTGAGGAACGACACGAGATCTACGTTACCTGAGGAACGACACGAGATCTACGTTACCTGAGGAACGACACGAGATCTACGTTACCTGAGGAACGACACGAGATCTACGTTACCTGAGGAACGACACGAGATCTATGTTACCTGAGGAACGACACGAGATCTACGTTACCTGAGGAACGACACGAGATCTACGTTACCTGAGGAACGCCACGAGATCTATGTTACCTGAGGAACGACACGAGATCTACGTTACCTGAGGAACGACACGAGATCTA
>NC_091372.1:9616023-9621023 GCF_038502225.1 Cherax quadricarinatus
TCACAACTACTGGACCACTATGACAAGGTCTTGGATGGTCGCTCCTGCCTCTCACAACTACTGGACCACTATGACAAGGTCTTGGATGCACTGGAGGACGAGCAGAATGCAGATGTAGTATAAACAGACTTCGTAAAAGCCTTCAACAAGTACGATCATGGTGTAATAGTGTACAAAATGCATGATAAAGGAATAATTTGAAAAGTGGAAATATGGATCGTGAATATTTTATACTGCTGCACACTAACAACCCCATTCAAGGCAGGTGAAATTGCAGATCTATGCAATGTGCAAGACACCTTCACTGCTCGTACAAGTTCAGTCAAACACCTTAATGGGAACGTTTGATGTAAATTGATCTTTACTCTCTGGAACGCAGGCGAGAAAGATACATCATAATATAGACTTGGAAAATTCTATAGGGACTGGTCCCAAATCTGCACACAGAAATCACTCCCGATAGTAACAGAAGACTAGGCAGGTTGTGCAACATATCCTAGTGAATAGTAGGGGCGCCATGAGTACAACAAGAGATAACACAAGTGTCCAGGGCCCAAGACTGTTCAACTGCCTTCCAGTATATATAAGAGGAATTACCAATAGATCCCTGGCTGCCTTCAAGAAGGAACCGGATAGATACTTAAAGGCAATATCGTATGTTGAATTGCGTGCAGCCAACAGTAACAACCTGGTTGATCACAGCCTTATTCACCAGGAGGCCTGGTCAAGGACCGGGCCGCGGGGGCGTTGACCCCCGTAACGACCACCAGGTAGAATCTAGGTTGTCAGGAAGTGGAACGACTTGGAGAGTGATGTAGTGGAGGAAGGATCCATACATAGCTTTAAGGAGGGGTACGATGAACGTCATGGATCAGGGAGAGAGTGGACCTAGTAGTGACCAACGAAGAGACGGAGCCAGGAGCTGGGAATCAACCTCTGAAGCCACAATTAGATGAGTACACACACACACACACACACACACACACACACATACACACATACACACACACACACACACATACACATCTTCCACCAAAAGACTCCACCCGCGACATTCCCAACGCAACTGAGCAACCTATACTACAACCCACTCACTGTTCCCTCTGCCACCAACCCCCATATCACAAACCTCACCCCAACAGCTGTCCCTTATGGGCATTCTGACCCCACCCCCATCAACACAAACCCCACCTACACCACAGCCCCATATAGGCCCCCACCAAGGCTCTCGCTCCCCCAACCCCAATATTCTTGCATGACCACAATGATAGAAAAGAAACTAAAGGTTTGGTACACAAACGCGGATGGAATAACGAATAAACATGAGGAGTGGAATGAAAGAATCAGTGAAAAATCCCCAGACATCATAGCAGTCACAGAAACAAAACTCGCTGAGACAATAACAGACACAATCTTCCCAACAGGATATCAGATCCTGAGGAAAGATAGAAGGAGTAGAGGGGGAGGAGGGGTTGCACTGCTCATAAAACACCGATGGGGATTTGAGGAAATGGAAGGCATGGACATGATTGGAGAAAGAGACTACATTGTAGGTACAATTCAGTCCGGAGAACATAAAGTAGTCATTGGAGTGATGTATAACCCACCACAAAACTGCAGGAGGCCAAGAGAGGAGTACGAAGAAAACAACAGGGTGATGGTGGACACACTGGCTGAGGTGGCAAGAAGAGCTCACTCGAGCAGAGCAAAGTTACTGGTAATGGGCGATTTCAACCACAGGGAGATCGACTGGGAAAACCTGGAGCCACATGGGGGTCCCGAAACATGGAGAGCCAAGATGATGGATGTGGTACTTGAAAACCTCATGCATCAACATGTCAGGGACACAACCAGAGAGAGAGGGGAGGATGAGCCAGCAAGACTGGATCTTGTGTTCACCCTGAGCAGTTCAGACATTGAGGACATCACTTACGAGAGGCCCCTTGGAGCTAGCGATCATGTGGTTCTGAGTTTTGACTATATAGTAGAGTTACAAGTGGAGAAGGTAACAGGAACTGAAGGGGACAGGCCAAACTATAAAAGGGGGGACTACACAGGTATGAGAAACTTCCTGCAGGAGGTTCAGTGGGACAGAGAAATGGTAGGAAAATCAGTAAACGAGATGATGGAATATGTGGCAACAAAGTGCAAGGAGGCAGAGGAAAGTTTTGTTCCCAAGGGAAACAGAAATAATAGGAAGACCAAAACGAGTCCTTGGTTTACCCGAAGGTGTAGGGAGGCAAAAACTAAGTGCAACAGAGAATGGAAAAGGTACAGGAGGCATAGGACCCAGGAAAACAAGGAGATTAGTAGAAGAGCCAGAAACGAGTATGCGCAGATAAGGAGGGAGGCCCAGCGACAGTATGAAAACGACATAGCATCGAAAGTCAAATCTGACCCGAAACTGCTGTATAGCCACATTAGGAGGAAGACAACAGTCAAGGACCAGGTGATAAGGCTGAGGAAAGAAGGTGGAGAACTCACAAGAAACGATCAAGAGGTATGTGAGGAGCTCAACACGAGATTTAAGGAAGTATTTACAGTAGAGACAGGAAGGACTCTGGGGGGACAGACCAGATGGGGACACCAGCAAGGAATACACCAACAAGTGTTGGACGACATACATACAGATGAGGAGGAGGTGAAGAAACTGCTAAGGGACATCGATACCTCAAAGGCAATGGGACCGGACAACATCTCTCCATGGGTCCTTAGAGAGGGAGCAGATATGTTGTGCGTACCACTTACCACAATCTTCAACACATCCTTGGAAACTGGGCAACTACCTGAGGTATGGAAGACGGCAAATGTAGTTCCCATTTTCAAAAAAGGAGACAGAAAAGAGGCACTAAACTATAGACCTGTGTCATTGACGTGTATAGTATGCAAAATTATGGAGAAGATTATCAGGAGGAGAGTGGTGGAGCACCTGGAACGGAACAGGAGTATAAATGCCAACCAGCACGGATTCACGGAAGGCAAATCCTGTGTCACAAACCTTCTGAAGTTTTATGATAAAATAACAGAAGTAAGACAAGAGAGAGAGGGGTGGGTTGATTGCATCTTCTTGGACTGCAAGAAGGCCTTTGACACAGTTCCTCACAAGAGATTAGTGCAGAAGCTAGAGCATCAGGCGCATATAACAGGAAGGGCACTGCAATGGATCAGAGAATACCTGACAGGGAGGCAACAACGAGTCATGGTACGTAATGATGTATCACAGTGGGCACCTGTGACGAGCGGGGTCCCACAGGGGTCGGTCCTAGGACCAGTGCTATTTTTGGTATATGTGAACGACATGACGGAAGGGTTAGACT
The DNA here is from genome assembly GCF_038502225.1 of Cherax quadricarinatus. Classification (NCBI taxonomy): domain Eukaryota; kingdom Metazoa; phylum Arthropoda; class Malacostraca; order Decapoda; family Parastacidae; genus Cherax; species Cherax quadricarinatus. Next base: position 9,619,341 of record NC_091372.1, read on the forward strand.
CAGAAGTGTCCCTGTTTGCAGATGATGTGAAGTTAATGAGGAGAATTAAATCTGATGAGGACCAGGCAGGACTTCAAAGAGACCTGGACAGACTGGACACCTGGTCCAGCAAATGGCTTCTCGAATTTAATCCTGCCAAATGCAAAGTCATGAAGATAGGGGAAGGGCACAGAAGACCACAGACAGAGTATAGGCTAGGTGGCCAAAGACTGCAAACCTCACTCAAGGAGAAAGATCTTGGGGTGAGTATAACACCGAGCATGTCTCCAGAAGCACACATCAATCAGATAACTGCTGCAGCATATGGGCGCCTGGCAAACCTGAGAACAGCATTCCGACACCTTAGTAAGGAATCATTCAAGACACTGTACACCGTGTATGTCAGGCCCATACTGGAGTATGCAGCACCTGTTTGGAACCCGCACTTGATAAAGCACGTCAAGAAACTAGAGAAAGTACAAAGGTTTGCAACAAGGTTAGTTCCAGAGCTAAGGGGAATGTCCTATGAAGAAAGATTAAGGGAAATCGGCCTGACGACACTGGAGGACAGGAGGGTCAGGGGAGACATGATAACGACATATAAAATACTGCGTGGAATAGACAAGGTGGACAAAGACAGGATGTTCCAGGGAGGGGACACAGAAACAAGAGGCCACAATTGGAAGTTGAAGACACAAATGAGTCAGAGAGATAGTAGGAAGTATTTCTTCAGTCATAGAGTTGTAAGGCAGTGGAATAGCCTAGAAAATGACGTAGTGGAGGCAGGAACCATACACAGTTTTAAGACGATGTTTGATAAAGCTCATGGAGCGGGGAGAGAGAGGGCCTAGTAGCAACCGGTGAAGAGGCGGGGCCAGGAGCTAAGACTCGACCCCTGCAACCACAAATAGGTGAGTACAAATAGGTGAGTACACACACACACACACACACACACACACACACACACACACACACACACACACACACACACACACACACACACACACACATACATACACACACACACACACATACACACACATAAAGCTCACGGCTCGGGGAGAGTGACCTAGTAGCGATCAGTGAAGAGGCGGGGCCAGGAGCTCGGACTCGACCCCCGCAACCTCAACTAGGTGAGTACAACTAGGTGAGTACACACACACACACACACACACACACACACACACATACAGACACAAACACACATACAGACACACACACACACACACACAGTGGGGTTTTGAGAAAATGGAAGGAATGGATGACATGGGCGAAAGGGACTACTTAGTAGGAACAATCCAGTCTGAGGGACATAAGGTGATAATTGCAGTAATGTACAACCCACCACAGAACTGCAGGAGGCCAAGAGAAGAATACGATGAGAGCAACAGAGCAATGATCGACACACTAGCCGAGGTGGCCAGGAGAGCACACATGGGGGGAGCAAAGTTACTAGTTATGGGTGATTTCAATCACAAGGAGATTGACTGGGAAAACCTGGAGCCCCATGGGAACCCCGAAACATGGAGAGCCAAGATGATGGATGTGGTACTGGAAAACCTCATGCATCAACATGTTAGAGACACTACCAGAGAGAGAGGAGAGGATGAACCAGCAAGGTTGGACCTTGTATTCACCATGAGTAGTTCGGACATCGAGGGTATCATGTATGAAAGGCCCCTGGGAGCTAGTGATCATGTGGTT
>NC_091372.1:9626023-9641023 GCF_038502225.1 Cherax quadricarinatus
TGCAGCACATGGGCGCCTGGCAAACCTCAGAACAGCATTCCGACATATTAACAAGGAATCGTTCAGGACCCTGTACACCGTGTACGTTAGGCCCATATTGGAGTATGCAGCACCAGTTTGGAACCCACACCTAGCCAAACATGTAAAGAAACTAGAGAAAGTGCAAAAGTTTGCAACAAGACTAGTCCCAGAGTTAAGAGGTATGTCCTACGAGGAGAGGTTAAGGGAAATCAACCTGACGACACTGGATGACAGGAGAGATAGGGGGGACATGATAACGACATACAAAATACTGAGAGGAATTGACAAGGTGGCCAAAGACAGGATGTTCCAGAGACTGGACACAGCAACACGGGGACACAGTTGGAAGCTGAAGACACAGATGAATCAAAGGGATGTTAGGAAGTATTTCTTCAGCCACAGAGTAGTCAGGAAGTGGAATAGTTTGGGAAGCGAAGTAGTGGAGGCAGGATCCATACATAGCTTTAAGCAGAGGTACGATAAAGCTCATGGTTCAGGGAGAGTGACCTAGTAGCGACCAGTGAAGAGGCGGGGCCAGGAGCTTGGACTCGACCCCTGCAACCTCAACTAGGTGAGGTGAGGTACACACATACAGACACACACACACACACACACACACACACACACTCACACACACACATATATGTTATCTATCGATGTTCTAGGTATAATAATAATAATAATAATAATAATAATAATAATAATAATAATAATAATAATAATAATAATAATAATAATAATAATAATAATAATAATTTCTTAAACAAGACAATATTTGTACAATAATATTTAATACTAGTTGATTAAGACATTTGCTACTGTTACGCCACTTTATTCCGAAACGTTTCGCCTACACAGTAGGTTTCTTCAGTCGAATATAGAGGGAGAAGGTGTAGCAGTGAAATGCAGATGATGTTATCAGTCCATCAACCTTGGAGAAATGGTATTTGAGGTGGTCAGTCCCTCAGCCTGGAGAAGAGTTTAGCTCTATGGTCTAGGAATGTCTAGTATCAACCATCTCAATCTGCCAAACAATAGTTGGGAAATATATTTCTTTAGTTTCTTAATAATATATTTATTTCTACATGTACAAGGTATACAGACCATAGCTGACATCAATAACATACTACTATATAGAAAGTCCCTTGTTATGCTGAGCATTTCCCGCAAATTAGGTCAGTTTTGTCCCAGGATGCGACCCACACCAGTCCACTAACACCCAGGTACTCATTTTACTGATGGGTGAACATGGACAACTTGTGTAAAGAAACACGCCCAATGTTTCTACCCTAGCTGGGAATCGAACACAGACCCTCGACGTGTGAAGCGAGAGCTTTAGCCACCAGGCCACTTCGTACCACCGTCTGTCTGGTATCTTTATATGTGTCCCGAAGCTCGAATGGTTGAGCCTTCAATGTGTTTCTTCACAAATAAATGCACTAATCTTCATGGGCAGGTCTGTCGTGATGGCGTCAAGAGGAAGGTGCGTACTGGTGGTGGTGCTGCAGGGGGTGCTGCAAGGGGTGCTGCTGGTGCTGCTGGTGCTGCTGATGCTGCTGGGGTTAGCTCAGGTCTTGGGTAAGTTTGACTGCGACTCTCTAGCTTGTTGTGCGTTCAGGATTCCACTCTGCGTGAGCTGCTTGAAGCTGAGTCCTGGCGTGTAAATTAGGTTTGTCAGGAAACAGGACAAGTCTTTCCTGACTCGGGTCGTAGATGATGACCCAGAGTTGGAGCTTCTGATTATCTGACCGAGGCCTTCCGCTGGCTTACCGGTCCAACCCTCTAAAAATTATGGTCTATTGGCTTGTAACTTCACTCTGCTTATAAAATAGTTCTGCGTCTGTATCCCTTTATCAAACATTTCCTCTGTAATACTACCATTATTATTAATAGCAGTGCACATACGAACAGTTATCTATTGGTTTTTCTGCATATTTTGAATTTAAATTATTGGTTCCCCATAATAAATAAAATAATTAAAAAAACAATGACTTACTTCGTTTAAACTCAACAGTAAACTATATTGATGGATTTGTAGATGAATGGTTCAGAGAACCGACATGTTGATAAATTAGACACATGTGCAACTCTTGGGTATCTTTATTGAGGAAACGTTTTGCCACACAGTGGCTTCATCAGTCCATACATAGGAGAAACTTGAAGAACAGGAGGAGAATGAGGTAATCAGTCCCTCAACCTTGAGTCGATGTGTTCAGTCCATCAATCTTGAGTAGAATACGGCAGATGAGCGGAGAAGCAACTTATAAACCGTATGGCAGGAGAGGTGTAGCAGTCATAGGTAGTGTCACATTTGTTCAATGTTGAAGTAGGTCGTGCCCAAGAATTAGGCAAGCGAAGAATTCCTAAGTATTAAGATACCAAGAAGTTGCAGTGTCTGACAGGTTTGGGCGCGACCTACTTCCACATTGAACAAATGTGACACTATCTATGACTGCTGCACCTCTCCTGCCATACGGTTTATAAGCTGCTTCTCCGCTCATCTGCCGTATTCTACTCAAGATTGATGGACTGAACACATCGACTCAAGGTTGAGGGACTGATTACCTCATTCTCCTCCTGTTCTTCAAGTTTCTCCTATGTATGGACTGATGAAGCCACTGTGTGGCGAAACGTTTCCTCAATAAAGATACCCAAGAGTTGCACATGTGTGTGTGTGTGTGTGTGTGTGTGTGTGTGTGTGTGTGTGTGTGTGTGTAATGTTTTCTTGTTCTTGGCCGACAAAGGCAGTTCCTCGACACACAGGGTGACAGTTTTCAACTTCGTTCCTGAAGAAGACGCTAATCACACCGCCTTGGTAAGTTGATCATTCTTTTGCCGGTTAAAGAACAGTATTACGTACTCCATACAACCATCCTGTGGGTGGTAGTCACCACATACCCATCCTGTGGGTGGTAGTCACCACATACCCATCCTGTGGGTGATAGTCACCACATGCCTATCCTGTGGGTGGTAGTCACCACATGCCCATCCTGTGGGTGGTAGTCACCACACACCCATCCTGTGGGTGGTAGTCACCACACACCCATCCTGTGGGTGGTAGTCACAGAATTACAGAGAGAGACAGTGGCTCCAGGGACTGAACTTACTTGTTACAGTAACTAAGTTGGTTACGATATTACAGAATATTTAGTGACCTTCCTTTATTTCAGTTTGAGGGAAATTGACATCAGTCAACTCCATCTATCCCATCAAGTAGTATAGTTGTAGTCGTAGCGGCAGCGGCAGCAGTGCCATAGTAGTGAAACAATAGTTAGTTTGTCCTGTTTATTATACCCCATGCCCATCCTGTGGGGCGGTAGTCAAAAGATTGCAGAGGTACATAATTAGTTCAGAGGACTGGACTTAAAAGTTTTGATATTTAGAGCAGTTACAGAGGAGTAATGAACTCACAATTTAAGATAATGAACTCACAATTTACAGGTAATGAACTTAATTTACAAAAGGTAATGAACTCTAATTTACAAAAGGTAATGAACTCCAGGTAAAGTCAAGTGCAATCATGACAAGTTACAAGGTATTTACAGATTGCAGAGTACGTAATGGGTCCGGACTGAATTTAAAGTTTGATAATGAATAGTTTGCGAAGTAATGGCTCACAAGTTACAAGAGTAATGAATTCTGTAGAATGGTTACTTGGTTTATGCGGCTGCAATCATGAACTCAATTATGAGTAATGACATTACGCTACCGGTCACAACTGTAGTGAAGTTGTGGTGCAAATATTGATTGTTAGTCACACCACACACACACACACACACACACACACACACACACACACACACACACACACACACACATTTGCACACACACACACTTTAGTTTAATATCTTATGCACCCCATGCAACTCCTGTGGGCGGTAGTCAAAAGATTACAAATCATAATGGGTAGTGTGAAAAAGTGACAACCTGTGTTTTTTCTTGTTTTGAGTCCTCCCCCCGGATCACCCAAAAGGGTGGGTCACCTAAATTTAATATTTTAGGTGAAGGGGGCACATGCGGGGATGGATCCTCCTCCATCCTGGGATCAACCCTGGTTCTTCGGTTGTTGGGTTTGGGAGACAAAGTCCGACAAAAACCCGGGACAAAAATATCGGACTTTTTGAACAGTAACTTAAAATAAAGAAACTATTTAAACTACTTTTTTGCTCTCTAAAACTTTTTACTACTGGTATATCTACAAATCTACTCTTATTACACTATTTTTTCTGCGTAATGTGTTGGTCAAAAATTTAAAAGCAGTCAAAAATTTAATGTTGTTATTAATTCTTTTATTTTTGTGGTGGTAGAATTATTTAAATTTTAAATATAATAAAAATAATTTTTTTTTAATTTTTTTTATTTTTAATTTTTATTTTTTGTTGTTGTTTTTTGTTGTTGTTTTGTTGTTGTTTTTTTGATCTCATCAGGAAAGGGATAAATTTCAATTCCCCTACCCCCTTTTCTGGGGGAAAAACCCCCTTAAGCGTTCCTGTTCCTTCCTGGCCTCAGACCTCGAACTTCCCCCTTTAAAGAAAAATTGCCCCTGGCCTACCTGTTAACTTTAACGTAAGTGCCTGATGTGTAACCTCGATGTTGACTATGGAATACTTGTTTTAACCCCTTTTAAATTATTTGATGGCAAAGGGGAAAAAGCTTTTGTTTTTGTAAAAAAGGAAGGATATTAAAAGTTGAAAAGGTCGATGGGATCAGTTTTTAAGGAATTTGTTTTTAAAGGTTGAATCCAGAGATCTAAATTCCTTAAATAGAGACATATTTAAAATTCTTTTCAAATCCCCAAAAAAAGGTTGGGGAACCCTAAATTAGAAACTGTTCATTTCATCAAAAAAAAGTAAACTTTAAAGGGGTATACATAGTTACATAAAATATTATATAGCATATATTTCAGAAGAAAAACCCCAAAAAAGTCAGTAACATGCTTGGGGCCCTTGTGAAAATTTTGTTTTACATTTTAAAAGTTGAAAACAGATAATATTTTAAATTTGTAAAAGGGGAGGTAACATGTTTTTTATATACAAAAAATAAGTCTTCTTAATTTCGAGTCTTATTTTTTTTTCAGCTTTTTTCCTGTAGTCTTATTTCTTTCTGTAGTCTTATTTCTTTCAGTCTTATTTCTTTCCTTAGTTTTAATCCAGCTTTTTTCTTTCTGTGTTTTATTTTTTCCCTGTAGCTTATTCCTTTCTGTAGTCTTTTTCTTTCTGTGTTTATTCCTTTCTGATCTTTTTCCTTTCTGCTTATTTCTTTTGAGTCTTATTTCTTTCTGTAGTTTTTTTTTTTTGAGTCTTTTTCTTTCTGAGTCTTATTTCTTTCTGGGGGCTTACCTTTTGATTTATTTCTTTCTGTAGTCTATTTCCCCTTTCTTGCTTTCCCCCAAAAGTCACCTGAAGGGGGTGGGTTAGGGAGGTTGGTTAGGTTAGGTTAGGTTGGGTTAGGTTGGTAAGGGTTTGGTTGGTTGGGTTAGGTTAGGTTAGGTTAGTTAGGTTGGGTTGGTTGGGGTTGGGTTGGTTAGGAGTTATTTTTAGGTTAGGAAGGGTTTGGTTAGGTTAGGTTAGGTTGGTTGGTTAGGGGTTGGGTTGGTTTGGTGGTTGGTTGGGGTTGGTTGGTTAGGTTAGGGTTAAATTAGGGTTAGGGTTGGGTTGGGGTTGGTTGGAAATTGGGTTGGTTAGGTTGGTTGGGGTTTGGTTAGGTTAGGTGGGATTGGTTGGTTGGTTAGGTTTGGGTTGGTTGGTAAAGGGTTTGGTTAGGTTAGGTTAGGAGGTTGGGGTTGGGGTTTGGTTGGTTAGGGTTTGGTTGGGGAGGGTTGGTTAGGGAAGGTTGGGTTAGGGGGTTAGTTGGTTAGGTTGGTTTGGGTTTGGGTTAGTTGGGTTGGGTTGGGATTGGATTAGGTTAGGTTTTAGGGGGAGGTTAGGTTAGGTTAGGTTAGGGTTTAAGGTTGGGTTGGTTGGGTTGGTTGGGTTAGGTGGGTTGGATTTTTTGGGTTGGTGGGTTGGTTAGGTTGGTTAGGTTTTAGGTTGGTTGGGGTTGGGTTATTAGGTTAGGTTGGTTAGGTTGGGGGTTTTTTGGGTTGGGTTAGGGTTGGTTTGGGTTAGGTTGGGGTTTGGGGTTTGGTTGGAGGTTAGGGTTGGGGTTGGTTGGGGGTTTGGGGTTTGGTTAGGTAAGTTCGTCAGGAAACAGGAAGGTGTTTCCCAACTGTTTAGTCTATGATGACCCCCAGCTGGAGCTTTGGTCATCTGACGAACCTTCCACTGGCTTTGATTTAACCATTTCTATATACCTCTATCCATTTCCAACATTTTTTGGGTAATTCCCGATTGAATTTTTGAAATTCTTATTTTTTTTTATCAGGAAAAACGGAAAAATAGAAATCCCGTATACAATCATTTTTTGAAACGTTTCGCCCCCTATAATTGGGTTTATCAAGTCCAAATATGATATTAAAAAAATGCCTCTTTTTTGACCTGACTCATTCGTTTTCATCTCAAAAATTTGAAAATAGAAACAGGGGGGCCTTTGGGTTTTTTTGGGGGCATCATCAGAAGGCTGCCCGCCGGATAACCCAAAAAAAGTCAGTGCGTCTTTACGTCTGATCTTATTTCCATTGTGGGCCTTCAATCTTGTCCCCCCGGATAGTATATCAAAAGTTGTGGACTAGTTGTGAATTGTTTAGTTCTTTCCGAAACGTGTGATTGTTTGCAATTGATCTGAGTGACTAGGATAGACAGGTACTGTGAGTAGGACAATTAGTCAACACTTAGGGACTAAATACCTTAATTCAACTCTTCACTTCTTCACTTCTACCGTCTCCAGTATTTTAATTACCTCTGTATCCAACTGAAGAAGCCTACTGTGCAGGCGAAGCCTATCAGTAATAAAGACAACCATATATTGCAAATCCATGTATCTTATATATTAACATGTATCAACATGTATATGCTTTTGTTTATTTTTAAGTAAAGCGTTCGATCCTTCTCTTAAGCATATTTTTATGTTTTTATGTTGGCAGTTGTGGAGGGTCGCATTTGGGCGGCCGTCGACAACACTGATATGACTTCCCTTAATACGCCTCAGCTAGCCGCCTACACCTGGCACCACCTCTGTCTTTCCCACAATGGCAACAGTGTTCAACTCTTCTTCAACGATTCCTACTTCGAGATGCCCCTGGTTGAGGCTCTGTCGTTCTTCGTTGAGCAGCGGGCTGCAGAAGATGTGATGCTGCAGCTGGGAGACGGTATTAACCAGTTCTCTGGCCAACTAGCAGATATTCGTCTCTTTAAGAGGATCTTGAGTACTGAGGAGTTGCTGAAATTGTCGAGTTGTAGTCGTGGTCCCATGGATCACCTAGCAAGCTATGATGAGACTGTCATAGGTGAGGTACATAACACATCCCAGCCTCTGGGTGACATGTGCCAGCCTCCACCCAGAGAATTCTTAGCCTTGTTTAACATTAATGTAGACCAAAATAGTTCCAGGAGGTTCTGCCAGTCCCTAAACGGTAGGCTAATCAACAGCAGTGACGATTTGTCCGCTGTCAGTAGAGATATTTCCGAAAGTCAGGACGTGAGTGATGAGGTCAGGATGGTGTGGACAGAGGAAGCAAATGATGAACACGGTGAAGCTGTCTGCCTCGTCAAAAGAACCTCCGGTGACTTCCTCAGAAAGGTACTGCGTAATCCCTCAACCGTGTTCACAATCACAGCTTGCATACTGCCCATTGGTAAAAAAATCTATTGGAAGAGGAACGAGGTTAAAGAGTTCTCCCTCTTTTCTCAACGAGGTCAACTAATCCTACAGTCAAACACTAGCGAGGTGATCTATAAGTCTAGATGTCCAATTAATGAAGACGATTGCCTTGTGCTGAATCGTAAAGGAAGTCTTAAGGCATATTCTGTTCTCTCAGATGGCCACTCAATACTTGGAAGAAAGTTGTGGGTAAAATACAAGACAAAGGAAAAATATCAAGCGACGCTTTCTGTGTGTGGGACGGACTGCTTTACGTGTAACGATGGAAGTTGCATCGAACTGTACATGAGGTGTGACGGTAGACCTCAGTGTCTCGACCAGTCTGACGAAGGGGCCATCTGTGCTCCTATAGACGAGCGTCACTCCTCACACTGGCAGAAGACCTGCCCGGTATTCAGACCTGAAATTGAATTGTCCTTCAAGCTAGATGGAATCAACGAAATCCTTCTGGAGAGGAACGAATTCACTGCTACCCTCTCAGTAACGATTTCCTGGAGCGATCATAGACTCACCTTCGCAGATCTTAACAGTCACATCAAAACCATTGATTCCAAGAGTGTGAGTAATATCTGGGTGCCAAGCTTGGAGTACGTCAACGCTAAATACGAGGATAACCTCCACGTAATGAAGAAAAGCGGAGTCTTGGAGTTATACACAGTGTTTGCCATGGGTCAAGGCACCTCCCAGGTAATCGACAGTTATGAAGGTAACTATACAATGAAATTTCAGAATGGAATTTGGCAAATTTATGAATGAAAAGGGCTGGGTTTGACTAGTACCTGAGATAATGAAGCAAATTTCTTTGGTACCTTTGGAGAAAGGTTGGACATATAGGTGGGTGAGAATGATTAGTTTTGAGAAATACTGGCCTTGAATAGGCCAATAGGCCTACAGCAGAGTTTCTCCATTCTTACGTTTTTTTCCAGAATTGGATATATAAGCAGTGTGATGTTAAATCCTTAAGAGGGGATAATGTCTTGGTACTAATAAAGGTGTCCTGATCCAAGGAATTGGAACTGCTCTCCGCTTGCACGAAACGCATTCCCTTGGTGATGTATGACCCCCCATACGGGCTTATCGCTTCCCCCTGAATATAATAATAATAGCTGGGAGGGTCACTAAGTCAAGATCACATAAAGGCGAGAGGTTCAATTTCTCGAAATTAATTTTTAGTAACTCTTATCTTATCATTTTTCTCATAACCTGAAGCAAAAAATTCGAAAACGTCAAAAGGTATTTTAGTTGCAATATAATTCATTGTTCTCCATATACAGTTCACGAATACGAAAAAAAAATTCACGATTATGAAGATTTCTTACCAGGTGTTTCACATTGTTTCAAAAGTTATTGTACACGAAGGTGGAAATATTTATTCATTTATTTATTTATTTATTTATTTATATATTTATAAGCCCAATTAACCATGTTTAGTTAATTCAATATCTTTGTTATGCACCCCACACCCATCCTGTGGGTGGTAGTCGAAAGATTACAGAGGTACGTAATGGGTCCAGGGACTCTGCCACAAAGTTATGATAGCTGAACAAGTTACGAAGGTAATGAACTCCTGGTAGATCTGGTCACAATCATGACCATGTTACGAAGGTAATGAATTCCAGGTAGATCTGGTCACAATCATGGCCATGTTACGAAGGTAATGAATTCCAGGTAGATCTGGTCACAATCATGACCATGTTACAAAGGTAATGAACTCCAGGTAGATCTGGTCACAATCATGACCATGTTACAAAGGTAATGAACTCCAGGTAGATCTGGTCACAATCATGACCATGTTACAAAGGTAATGAACTCCAGGTAGATCTGGTCACAATCAAGACCATGTTACGAAGGTAATGAATTCCAGGTAGATCTGGTCACAATCATGGCCATGTTACGAAGGTAATGAATTCCAGGTAGATCTGGTCACAATCATGGCCATGTTACGAAGGTAATGAATTCCAGGTAGATCTGGTCACAATCATGACCATGTTACAAAGGTAATGAACTCCAGGTAGATCTGGTCACAATCATGACCATGTTACGAAGGTAATGAATTCCAGGTTGATCTGGTCACAATCATGACCATGTTACGAAAGTAATGAACTCCAGGTTGATCTGGTCACAATTATGACCATGTTACGAAGGTAATGAATCATCTACACGTTTATACATACCTGGAGTTTACCTGGAGAGAGTTCCGGGGGTAAACGCCCCCGCGGCCCGGTCTGTGACCAGGCCTCCTGGTGGATCAGAGCCTGATCAACCAGGCTGTTACTGCTGGCTGCACGCAAACTAACGTACGAGCCACAGCCCGGCTGATCAGGAACCGACTTTAGGTGCTTGTCCAGTGCCAGCTTGAAGACTGCCAGGGATCTGTTGGTAATCCCCCTTATGTGTGCTGGGAGGCAGTTGAACAGTCTCGGGCCGCTGACACTTATTGTATGGTCTCTTAACGTGCTAGTGACACCCCTGCTTTTCATTGGGGGGATGTTGCATCGTCTGCCACGTCTTTTGCTTTCGTAGCGAGTGATTTTCGTGTGCAAGTTCGGTACTAGTTCCTCTAGGATTTTCCAGGTGTATATAATCGTGTATCTCTCCCGCCTGCGTTCCAGGGAATGGTTACAATCACGAACTAATTACAAAGTAATGAGCCATTCACACATCCACACTTAACCAACCTATTTTTATCGTCAACATCTGGGTTACTTTCCACATTTAGGTCAGTGATGAATAGTTATAGATGTACTAGAAGCCATTATTATGGCGTAAAGGATAAAAAGGCACTGGAATGATACACAAATAACCCGTATTATGTGTGTTATTTGTGTATTATTATGACGTAATATGCAAATTCCTATTTTCCTTTCTCGCAGTTCGTGTGTATGATGGTATTGAAGCATCTATTAGTCAGAGAGTCCAGTACCTCTTCACCTTCTACTGCAATTATGACCTCTTCATCTTCCCCTTCGATACGCAAGAGTGTAATATGCAACTTCGATTAGTAGGATCTCCGGGCTGCGAACCACAATGGAATATCGATAATCATAAGATTTCAGCCATAGGCGACGACTCGACGATATCCATGTATGGCGTATCCCATATTCGCTTCTACTACAACACTTCCTCCCGTGATATCATGAACTTCAGACTGCTATTCTTCAGGAGGTACGAAGCATATCTCCTGACCACGTTCGTGCCGTGCATCATCCTGTACTTGCTGTCGGAACTGACTCTTACTCACTTCCGCCTGGACGATTTCACTGACAGGATCACAGTAACACTCTCACTGCTGATCGTCATTACCTCTCTATTCTCCCAGGTCAATTCCACTCTTCCGAACTCCCCGACGCCGAAGTTCGTCGACTGGTTCTTCTTTTACTGCATCCTCAGGGTGAGCTTCATCTTCTTCCTACACAGCATCATTTGCAAGAGAGTGAGAGCCTGGAAAACCAAAGACTCTTCAGACATCATAGTGTTAGTGTCTGGCAGGAGAGTAGCATGGGTTCATGAGGACAAGAAACACGGACACAAAGCACACTTCAACATGGCAGAAGTCATCAACAATGCTGGAATCACCATCATCACCCTCATGGATGTAGTGGCACTATGCTTATTCATCGTGTGGGTCGTGCACGACAAACACGACAAGACGAAACGATTTCATGCCCTCAACGTCACCAGCAGATACCAGAGAGGGTAGAAATAAAACAATGATCTCATTGGAAATAGGTAACTTCATCTGACTTTTTTGGGCTATTCTAGCTAATTTACAGATATGTTACTATGCAAGACAAGCCACGGGGGATGGAAATCTTCAGCTCAAGATCTTTCCCACGTCTCCAAGCGTCATCAGGAGCTATGCAATGCTGCAAGAGTAGCAACAGGAAGAATGAGAGGAAGTTTTCTCAGAGTAAGGTAGCGTGGTGACGCCAGCCAGTTCCTCTCGGAAATGATCAGGGAAATTGCTTCCTCTCATTTAACATGTTGCTTCTCTTGCAACATTGCATAGCTAACAAAAAAGGCACAATACCGGGGCTGGAACGATACACAAATAACCCGCACATGGAAGAGAGGAGATTACGACGACGTTTCGGTCCGACTTGGACCATTTACAGAGTCAGACAGGGGTCCAAGTCGGACCGAAACGTCGTCGTAAGCTCCTTTCTTCTATGTGCGGGTTATTTGTGTAACATTGCATAGCTCCTGATGACGCATGGAGACATGTGAAAGATCTTGAGCTGAAGAATTCTATTCCCTGTGGTTTGTCTTGCATTAAGATCAACTGTCTGCGATTCTATTGCAATATGTTACTGTGTATGATACTTGTACTTATGTGTACCTGTGCCTAAATAAACTTAATATTATCACATATAGGTGAGTAAGACACATGTGTAATACCAAGAATATTCATTGACAGCAGATGTTTAGCGTTGAACATGTGTCTGGTAGCTAAAACTCTCGCTTCACACAGTGAGTGTCCGGGTTCGATTCCCAGCGAGAGTAGAAACATTGGGCGTGTTTCCTTAAGTCTGTGTTAACCCATCAGTAAAATGGGTACCTGGGTGTTAGTGGACTGGTGTGGGTCGCATCCTGGGACGAAACTGACCTAATTTGCGGGAAATGCTCAGCATAACAAGGGGCTTTCTATATAGTAGTATGTCATTGATGTCAACTATGGTCTGTATACCTTGTACATGTACTGGTAGAAATAAAGATTATTATTATTATTATTATTATTATTATTATTATTATTATTATTATTATTATTATTATTATTATTATTATTATTATTACTAACTTGTCGGTATTGTATATTATTTATAATGTGAATTACGAATGTAACCTAATCTCTAATGTTTTTTTGACTGAAATCATGTCTACCTAAATACTTCCTTAAAACTGTAACCAAATCTTCAGCTTTTTAATAGTGCATTAAGAATGTTACACATCTGACCACTTTGGGTGGATTAAGGGACTTGGCCACTCTGGGTGAGTTAATGGACCTGACCACTTTGGGTGTTTGAGAGACCTGGCCACTTTGGGTGGGTTAAGTGACCTGACCACTTTGGGTGAGTTAATGGACCTGACCACTTTGGGTGGGTTAAGGAACCTGACCACTTTGGGTGGGTTAAGGGACCTGACCACTTTGGGTGGGTTAAGAGACCTGACCACTTTGGGTGGGTTAAGGAACCTGACCACTTTGGGTGGGTTAAGGGACCTGACCACTTTGGGTGGGTTAAGAGACCTGACCACTTTGAGTGGGTTGAGAGACCTGACCACTTTGAGTGGGTTAAGAGACCTGACCACTTTGAGTGGGTTAAGAGACCTGACCACTTTGGGTGAGTTAATGGACCTGACCACTTTGAGTGGGTTAAGAGACCTGGCCACTTTGGGTGGGTTAAGAAACCTGACCACTTTGGGTGGGTTAAGAGACCTGACCACTTTGAGTGGGTTAAGAGACCTGGCCACTTTGATTGGGTTAAGAGACCTGACCACTTTGAGTGGGTTAAGAGACCTGGCCACTTTGAGTGGGTTAAGAGACCTGGCCACTTTGAGTGGGTTAAGAGACCTGGCCACTTTGAGTGGGTTAAGAGACCTGACCACTTTGAGTGGGTTAAGAGACCTGACCACTTTGAGTGGGTTAAGAGACCTGGCCACTTTGAGTGGGTTAAGAGACCTGGCCACTTTGGGTGGGTTAATGGACCTGGCCACATTGTGTTGGCAAGGGAGTGATTTTAGCGATATATTGATAAGTATATAATAATAATTTAGAAAGGGTTTAGCGCTTAAATTTGATTATAATAATAATTAAGAAACCATACCCCCGGCCGGGATTGAACTCACGGTCATAGAGTCTCAAAACTCCAGCCCGTCGCGTTAGCCACTAGACCAGCTAGTAATAATTAAGAAAAAATGATATACTTACCCTAGACAGCCACTGATGGCCGAGTTGGGGGCGTTGACCCCCGCAACATCCTGACAACATCCTCATTGCCCTACTGAAATCCCCCAAATCAAGCCCACGGATTTCACTCATTATTTCATGAAAATCCGCCCTATATGGTGAATTATGGTACGGATATATAGTCTATTTTCTTCCCTATCATATAAATTAGCAGCACATTGCAGATGTATATTGTATAAATGTATATTGATGGATATTGTACAGATTCCGGTTTCAAGGAATCTTTATGTGTCAGACTGCAAAGACTTTGTATAATCCATTTAACTTTTTTTGTGTCATCCTAGGTGATTTACATATATGTTACTATGTATGGTAATGTTACTTATGTGGTCCTGTACCTAAAATAAACTTACTATGACATACAGAGGAATTTTCTCATGAAAATTTAATGGGTAGATATGAGAAAATCATCAACATTTGTCAATATAACCCACAGTATTGTAGGATGCTATATATTGATATTTTAATGTTTAATAAATTTAGCTTTATTCGTTGACATTTCTTTAGAAAGCAAACATATTAATTACTTTAGAAATATTTAATATTCGACAAATTTATTTCCAAGAAAGAACTAAACTGAACTTTTCTTAAAAATAGATTATGAAGTGTTAAAATTATATCATATTTTAACAAATAACCTTTAAAAACTTTAATTTTAGTTTTTTTTCTATATTAACCTTAAAAAGTTGTTTAATTTAAATAATGGGTAATGTTAAAAGCTAAACTATTATAAATATAAAAATTAGTAAGTGTATTTACAACATAACCCAAGATTATGATTGAGAGAACAGCCCTGGAGACCAGACAGTGTTACCAGACACTGTTAGTCTCTCAACCCTGACTTGTGGAACCTTCCCCGGTGCTGCTCTCATGCACGCCAGCAGGGGAGAGTAGTAGTAGTACTCAAACTTTATTCTCTATAAGTATTACGCTGTATAGCCCTTGTGGCTTAGCGCTTCTTTTTGATTATAATAATAATCTATAAGTATTACAATGCTGAGTTTACAGAATTTGGTTATTGTGTGGTTTACATGTAGTAAAATAATAATTACAGAGTGTACCACTAGAACACCTAGCATGGCTAGGCATTTGTAGTTGTAGTAGTAGTAGCTGTAGTAGTTGTAGTAGTAGTAGTTGTAGTAGTAGTAGTAGTTGTAGTAGTTGTAGTTGTAGTAGTAGTAGCTGTAGTAGTTGTAGTAGTTGTAGTAGTAGTAGTAGTAGTAGCTGTAGTAGTTGTAGTAGTAGTAGTTGTAGTA
>NC_091372.1:9643523-9733523 GCF_038502225.1 Cherax quadricarinatus
CAAGATTTTAGGTATCATTAACAATAAGGTGTTTTGTCACATCCTGTGAGGTTTGCATGGCCATGTTTCTGAAAAGTTTGGTGCTTGGACACTAATATATATAATGCTTCAGTGTATGGCCTTGTCTGTCCACACTTGGTATTTTATGTTACTGAGATTTCTATACAAATCGTCCCCTCATGGAAGGTTCCTTGATGTTGGTGAGGGGCTCTTGATTTAGGGAATTGGAACTGTGCTCCAGTTCCCCGAATTAAGCCTGAATGCCTTCCACATCCCCCCCCCCCGGGCGCTGTATAATCCTACGGGTTTAGCGCTTCCCCTTTGATTATAATAATAATAATATACAAATCGTAGTGCCAGAGATACTTATAACCTAGCCTTACCTTAACAGTATCAGCATTTTGCAATCTACTGACCTTGTTGCTTTCTTCATAGATATGTTTGACTTGATACATTTCATTATAATGGATAACGGATCTGCTAGTTCATATGTGTAGTGTTCTACTATCTTCAAGTTCATTTGTTAGTTCATTTTTAGCAATGCTCCGTAAGCTTTCTGAAAGCCCAAAATTCTACTCAACATTTATTGTATTTAATGTTTGTTTAGCTAATTCATTAACTCTGTCATTTGATTAATTCGTCAGGAATTGCATCCTGACATGGGTCTTAATTCTAAGATGGTCTGTCTGAGGATCTCGAAGGAGATGTCAGAGAATCTGAAGGACCCCAATGGAAATAAGTCACTGACTTTTTTGGGTTATCCCAGGTTCTCTACACATATGCTGCTATGTATGATAATCTATGTAGCTGTATATGTGTATACCTGAATAAACTTACTACTAGCTATTCTGTGGCCGTAATCAGGGTCTTGCTGTAGTCCCTGCGCAAGCATTTTATGTCCTACAGCGAGCTGTGTTGGGTGGTCATGTTTCTTTGCAAATACTTTGTCACGTTCCTGGAGGCCTGTGTGAGAGGGGATCCACAAAAGTTTTAACTGTAATTTCTTAATAATTTGTGTATATCTGTGCTTACTTCATACACACGCATGCTGCAGTGGGAGCTTATTTTATTCCTCTGTTTTAGGGATTAAAGTGTCCTTGATTGATGGTAAATAGGTAATAGACCTTGCTGGCAGCTACTCAGAGCCATTTTCCGCCTATAAACCATCTTCTTGAAATAATATAGTTCTACCCCATTAGAGAACACTGTCTTTCTCAGCTGTGGAAATCGCACTTAGGCTTAGCATCTGAAATAGAGAAGAATTTTACAGAGCCAAATAAGTCTAGAATTTCTTGGATTAAAAATGGGTAACAGTCTGAAGTGATTTCCTCGGTGACCTTCTGATAACCCACGCAAAAGCGGCATGTCTGGTCCGATTTCTTTACCAGCACTAATGGAGAATTTCACGAAGAGCTTGCTTCAGTAACTCTCTGTTTCAGAACTGACAGTTCTCCTATTGCTACTGACATACCTACACATGGAGGTTGTCTCCGATTGGTACAGTGCGTTTAACTTCCTTGACCAGTTAGTTAGTTAGTTTAATATGTTTATTATGCACCCCATACCCATCCTGTGGGCGGTAGTCAAAAGATTACAGAGGTACATAATGGGTCCAGGGACTGGGCCTCAAAGTTTTGATAGCTGAGCAAGTTACAGAGGTAATGAATTCACAATTTACAAAGGTAATGAACTCACAATTTACAAAGGTAATGAACTCCAGGTAGGTCTAGTCACAATCATTACAAGTTACAAAGGTATTTACAGATTACAGAGGTACACAATGGGTCCAGGGACCGGGCTCCAAAGTTTTGATGGCTGAAATAGGTACAAGGTAATGAACTCACAAGTTACAAAGGTAATGAACTCACAAGTTACAAAGGTAATGAATACTGTAAGAATGGTTACTTACGTTTATACATGGCTGCAATCATGAACAAATTTTAGAGTAATGAGCAATTCACACTTCCACACCCGGTCACAACTGTAGTGAGTTATTGGTGCAAATGTTGATTGCTGAGTCTCTCTCTCACACACACACACACACACACATACAAATTCATACACACACACACATAAACACACACACACACACACACACACACACACACACACACACACACACACACACACACACACACACACACACACACACACACACACACAAACTCATACACACACATGCACACACACAAGACCAACCGAGTGTTTTCTCATCAGAGGAAAATAGCCTAATGTAGCGATTTTTTAAAGCTATCATCGCAGGTCTTTTTCTCCGCTGAAGTGAAATGATTGAGATTTAGCCTTATATGTAGTCTCTAGAATTGTGTCCCCTCAAGGGAGGTTCCTTGACGCTGGTGAGGGGCTCTTGATCTAGGGAATTGGATTTGTGCTCCGGTTCCCTGAATTGAGCCTGAATACCCTACATCCCCCCTCCCACATGCGCTGTATAATTCTACGGGTTTAGCGCTCCCCCTTGATTATAATAATAATCTAGAATTGTGTTATCCAGGCCAGAAGAAGAAGAGTATAGGGATAAATCTTCGATGTCTGTTGGCTACACATTGTCTGCTGTTATTACAGTCACAAACAGCAGATATCTGATGGGTACAGCATTGTCTGTTGTTTAGTCACAGAAATACCGGATGTCTGTTGGTTACAGCATTGTTTGTTCACAGTTCTGGTGTGGAGGTGGGCAAAATTTATGATTGAGATTAATAATCTCAGTCTTAGGTTCTCCTTACCTATGAACTTTAATGTTTTTTGATGAAGAATTGGACACATATGCAACTTCTGGGTATCTTTATTGTAGACGTTTCGCCATCCAGTGGTTTTATCAATACAAATTCAAGGACATAATGAGAAGAAAAGGTAATTAGTCCCTCTGCCTTTGAGTTGGTGAAGAGTACCGTGGTCTTAAAGAATTAATTACAGAAAGGGCTATGACTCACGAAATCGTAATGACACGATTTGGGTTATCCTAGGTTCTCTACACATATGCTGCTATGTATGATAATTCTATGTAACTGTATTTGTGTATACCTGAATAAACTTACTTGCTTACTTACTTAACAAACCATACCACGGGCGGGCATAGAACCCACGATCAGAGAGTCTCAAAACTCCAGGCCGTCGCGTTAGCCACTGGACCAGCTAGCCACAATATGAGACCAGCAGAATAAAAACACTTGGAACAGAGATCCTTTTAATAAAACGTTTCACCCAAGCCTGTATTTGAAAGGATCCTCTGCTACCAGTATCTTTATTTCCGGTCGTCGGCTTTCGCCAGTGTCTACCGAGGAGACAGAGTTGATGATATCGGAATAATAACTAAGGCGAGATAATGAGCTGTGGAGAGTTAAAATTTCAAAGTCGAGAAATTAAGGGTCATTAACAATATGCAAAATTCGCGAACAAGCGAGGAAAGATGCAAAATAACCACAGGGGAATTTGAATGATAGTTCTAGGCCTTTCGTGTTTCAATCACATTATCAGGAGCTTGCAATGTTGCAGAAATGAGTAGGAAATCCAGGTAGGCTCGTTCAGGGAAACTGCTAGAGCCGTTCAAGCGACAAAAGATGCAAAATAACCACAGGGGAAGTGGGGGGGATGAATGATACCTCTAGGCCTTTCATGTTTCAAACACTTCATCAGGAGCTTGCAAAGTTGCAGAAATGAGTAGGAAGTCCTGGACTTCCTACTCATTTCTAATGAGGTATCCCCTACAACACGAAAGCCCTAGAGCTATCATTCACCCCACCCCCTCCGGTTATTTTGCACTCATTAACAATTTAAATTTCCCACCCAAGGCGGGGAGATCCCACCAGGTGGCTAAAAATTTTCGCCAAATCTTTGTGTGGCAACACTGTTGCCTGTGTTTATACCAGGGATCGTCGGCTCCTGCTTACACATGGCCATTAATACTCTATTTTCCCAGTAAATCTGTGTTTCTAGAGCAGAATAAGGTAACCTGGGATGGCATAATGGCCTGTGATAACTGTTGTGTGGATAAATGGCGCCGCTGAGGGCGGAAAATTGATATTAAGAGAAAAAGTTTCCCGAGGAGGTTGACCATTTTGTGTTGGTGGTGGTGGGTAGTTTCTTGATGCTGGCGAGGGGCTCTTGATCCAGGGAGCTGAAGCTCTTCTCTGCTTCCTTGGATCGATGCTGATTTCCTTCCATTCCCCCCTCCCCGGTGCTGTGTTGACCCCTGTAGGTTTAGCGCTTCACTCTAAAATGGCAACTTTGTTTTTTTCCATGTCAGAATTTTCCTCTCTTGATTGCATTTCCTTGTTACCTGGAGAGGGTTTCGGGGGTCAATGCCCCCCGCGGCCCGGTCTGAGACCAGGCCTCATGGTGGATCAGGGTCTGATCAACCAGGCTGTTACTGCTGGCCGCACGCAAGCTGACGTACGCACCACAGCCTGGTTGGTCAGATACCGACTTTAGGTGATTGTCCAGTGCCTTCTTGAAGACAGTCAGGGGTCTATTGGTAATCCCCCTTATGTATGCTGGGAGGCAGTTGAACAGTCTTGGGCCCCTGACACTTATTGTATTGTCTCAATGATTTTCATCGGGGGAATGTTGCATCTCCTGTCGAGTCTTTTGCTTTCATAGGGAGTGATTTTCGTGTGCAGGTTTGGTTAATCCCTCCAGGACCTTCCAAGTGTATATTATCATGTATCTATCTCGCCTGCATTCCAGGTGAGAGGTTCTTGATCCAAGGGATTGGATCTGCCCTTCCCTTCCTTGGATCAGATCTGATTGCATCCCTTTTCCCAGGCATGAACTCTTATGGGTTCAGCGTTTCCCCATATCACTAGACGGGACCAGGAGCTATGTCTCGACCCCTGACAAACATCACTGAGTGTACTACAAAAGTATACAAAATGTCAGATAAAAATAATAGGCCTAGGGTAGGCTGGCAGAGACACTTAGGCCTATGTCACTCGATAAAAAAAATACTGACCCTCCTGGAGGGAAATTTCTTGATGCTAGTGAGGCTCTTGATCCAAGGAATTAGACCTGTTCTCCCTTTCCTTGGATTGAACTTGAGTCCTCTCATTCCCTCAGGTACTTCATGACCCTACTGTGGGATTAGTGCTTAGTTATGATAATTATGTATGACCCCTACAGGTTTAGCTCTCCTGAGTGTAATATTGAGTTTAGTATGTTGTATTTATCTAGAGGAAATTGATAAATGAAGCACTTGTCAACATTTAAGTATCTTCATTCTGGAAACGTTTTGTCAGCCAGTGGCTTCTTCAGTCCAGTGCAGAGAAAGGTGGAAGATGAGAAGTTTGAGGTAATTAGTCCCTCAGCTTGGAGTCAGTGTGTTCAGTCTGTCAATCTCTTTATCAAGGATGATAGACTGAACACTGATTCCAGGCTTAGGGACTAATTACCTCAAACTCATCTTCCACCTTTCTCTGCATTGGACTGAAGAAGCCATTGGCTGTCAAACATTTCAGTGGCTCATTACTTTGTAATTTGTTCAAGATTGTGGCCAGATCTACCTGGAGTTCATTACCTTTGTAACTAGTTTAGCTATTATGACTTTGGGGTTCAGTCCCTGGACCCATTATGTACCTCTGTAATCTTTTAATTACCACCCACAGGATTGGTATGGGGTACAAAATAAAGATATAAACTAAATGACCATGATATGCATACCACTTCAGGCAACGTTGACTAGGTGTGTAACTTAATTCTAAAAAATATACATACGTGGTGCTTGTGGCTTGGTTAATAGCATACTTATCTCACAATGAGGGACTGAAATTCATCCCCAGCATGGGTGAAACGAATCTGTTCCCTTACACCTACTGTCCGTTTACCTAGCAGTATGCAGGTACCTGGGTACTCGCTTAATTGTACTTGCCTAATTGTGGTTGCAGGGGTTGATTCAGAGCTTCTGGCCCCACCTCTTCACTGGTCACTATTCACTCTCTTCCTGCTCCACGAGCTTTATCATACCTCTTCTTACAGCTATGTATGGATCCTGTCTCCACTACACTCTCCAGACTGTTCCCCTTCCTAACATCTTTGTGACTCAAGAAATACTTCCTAACATCCCTGTGACTCATCTTAGTCTTCAACTTCCAATTGTGACCCCTTGTTGCTGTGTCCCATCTCTGGAACAGTCTATCCCTATCCACCTTATCAATTCCTCTCAGTATTTTATATATTGTTATGTCCTCCCTATCCCTCCTGTCCTCCAGTGTCATCAGGTTCAATTTCCCTTGACCTCTCCTCGTAGGACTAACTGGTGAGGGTCTCATCCTTGGGAGAGAAAATTAGCCCTTATACTGTCCAAACGTAGATCTTCGTTTTCACGCATAGCGCTCCAACCTTGATTTTCTCCATAAGAAATAATAAAAAATGTAAATCTACGTTAGGAGTGCTACGCGAGCGAATGTAGATCTACGCTTTCACAGTTTAAGGGTTATAGGACCCCAATGTTAATAAAACAGTCCCCAATAATGCACCAACTTTATTGGGTTACCTTGGATGGCTAACTCTCCTTATTAGGAATTCAGACAAAATCTTAATCTTATATAGAAAGTATTTTATAAAAAATTAAAGCTTAAAAATTGAACACCACTATTGTCCGGCAGGCCGGACTTGAGTCCTGGAGATCTGAAGTACAGGGCCTGCACTCTGAAGGAGGGGTGTTAATTTTGCAGTTTAAAAACTGTAGTGTAAAGCACCCCTCTGGCAAGACAATGATGGAGTGAATGATGGTGAAAGTTTTTCTTTTTCGGGCCACCCTGCCTTGGTGGGAATCGGCCAGTGTGATAATAAAAAAAATAATAAAAGAAGCAAAGAAGATTACGTATTCCAGAAAATTTTAAATCAAGTTTATTTGGGTACAATTTTACAATTTTTAGATGCTTGTAATGTTCTTAAATACGTAATAACATTAGGTGTATATTACATAGGCTAACACCAGAAATGAGTCAGCAACTTATTTTCATTGGGACCCAGGTTGCTGTTTGTCTTTCTGTATAGAAGAACGAAGAACACTGATGATTAAAGATACCTGAGCAACACTTGGGTATCTTTATTTATGAAACTTTTTGCCTTTATAACAGATTTCCATGTTCGAGTATAGTTGCCTGTATTTGATTTAAATTCATCTCGTTTGTGAGCTCGCCTCTCATCACTAGCCCTAAACGAATACCTGAAGGACCCCAGTGGAAATAAGTCACTGTCTGACTTTTGGATTATCCTAGGAAATTTACACTAAGTATGGTGATTATACTTATGTGTACCTATGCCTAAATAAACCTACATGCATACTTTTGCAGTGTACATTTCTGAATTTGATATCAACCTCCTTGGTTGATTTCAGTGCATTGATTAATATTTTTTTTTTTTCAGATGAGATCACTTGCTTAGGAAAGCGGCGATTGGACTCATTTTTTTGGAAACGGTGGCTGGAAAACACCATGTCCTCTCAGGGATCCAGTAGCAATGTGGCAGGTAAAGGAGCACCGAATGCTTCAAAGGCTCAACCACCAAGCTCACCTGCTATGAAGCCTAATGTAGCCACTAAGGTGGCACCACCCAGTTCACCAGCAAGAATAATGCCCAATATTACTACCAAGGTTCCTCCAAGCTCACTGGGGAGTGTGAAACCCAATGTAGCTGGTAAGACACCACTACTGAGCTCTCCTGGGAATATGAACCCCAACATGGCTACTAAGGCTCCTCCAAGCTCTCTGGCAAATGTGAAGCCCACTGTAGCTAAGGCTCCACTGAGCTCACCGAGGACTGTGCAGCCCAGTGTTGCTACTAAGGTTCCACCAAGCTCACTAGCAAATGTGAATCCCAACATAGCTTCCAAGGCTCCTCAGCTGAGCTCATCAGCTAACACAAGGCCCAACGTACCTGCCAAGGCAACCGTTCCAAGCTCGCTGCCAAGTACAAAGGCAAATGTCCCTACTAAGGTGGTGCCACCGAGCTCACCGGCAAATGTGAAGCCAGTGGCTGGAAAAATTCCACCGACTTCACCCGCTGTAAAAGTTGCAGCCAGTAGTCCAGCAGTTAATCCTAATGCTCAAGGAAAACCAGCTGGATTTAAGGTAAAGTCCCTTTTCCATGGCATTACCTAGGTTTTGCATTACAGTGGAACCTCTACTTGCGAGTTTAGTCCATTCCATGACCTTGCTCACAACTGGATTTGCTCGTTTGCAGAGTCAGTTTTCCTCATTTATATTAATTGAAATGCAATTAATCCGTTCCAGTGGAATTCTGTACATACTTCAATAATTTCGCTAATACTAACTCTGCGGCTTATTTATCTATCTCACTTCATCTAATATGACATAATAAACAATATAAATAACATAGAAACCTGATATATACTCTAAAATGAATAAAATATGTCATTCATGTAGTGGTATGGGCGGTGTCGGCGGTGGACGAGAGTTTGTCTGGACACCGGGCAAAGTACTTCATGAATAATTTTGCTAATATCTATACTGCTTATTTATCTATCACAGTTCATCTTGTATGACATAACAAACAATATGAATACATAGAAACATGATATATACTCTAGAATGAATAAAAAATGTCATTATTATTATATAATAATGACAAGGGAGGAAAAGTTAGGGAGAAAAAGTTAGCATATGAGAAGTTTTTACAAAGTAGAAGTGATGCAAGGGGGGAAGAGTATATGGAGAAAAAGAGAGAGGTTAAGAGAGTGGTGAAGCAATGTAAAAAGAGAGCAAATGAGAGAGTGGGTGAGATGTTATCAACAAATTTTGTTGAAAATAAGAAAAAGTTTTGGAGTGAGATTAACAAGTTAAGAAAGCCTAGAGAACAAATGGATTTGTCAGTTAAAAATAGGAGAGGAGTTATTAAATGGAGAGTTAGAGGTATTGGGAAGATGGAGGGAATATTTTGAGGAATTGTTAAATGTTGATGAAGATAGGGAAGCTATGATTTCGTGTATAGGGCAAGGAGGAATAACATCTTATAGGAGTGAGAAAGAGCCAGTTGTGAGTGTGGGGGAAGTTCGTGAGGCAGTAGGTAAAATGAAAGGGGGTAAGGCAGCCGGGATTGATGGGATAAAGATAGAAATGTTAAAAGCAGGTGGGGATATAGTTTTGGAGTGGTTGGTGCAATTATTTAATAAATGTATGGAAGAGGGTAAGGTACCTAGGGATTGGCAGAGAGCATGCATAGTTCCTTTGTATAAAGGCAAAGGGGATAAAAGAGAGTGCAAAAATTATAGGGGGATAAGTCTGTTGAGTGTACCTGGTAAAGTGTATGGTAGAGTTATAATTGAAAGACTTAAGAGTAAGACGGAGAATAGGATAGCAGATGAACAAGGAGGCTTTAGGAAAGGTAGGGGGTGTGTGGACCAGGTGTTTACAGTGAAACATATAAGTGAACAGTATTTAGATAAGGCTAAAGAGGTCTTTGTGGCATTTATGGATTTGGAAAAGGCGTATGACAGGGTGGATAGGGGGGCAATGTGGCAGATGTTGCAAATGTATGGTGTAGGAGGTAGGTTACTGAAAGCAGTGAAGAGTTTTTACGAGGATAGTGAGGCTCAAGTTAGAGTATGTAGGAAAGAGGGAAATTTTTTCCCAGTAAAAGTAGGCCTTAGACAAGGATGTGTGATGTCACCGTGGTTGTTTAATATATTTATAGATGGGGTTGTAAGAGAAGTAAATGCGAGGGTCTTGGCAAGAGGCGTGGAGTTAAAAGATAAAGAATCACACACAAAGTGGGAGTTGTCACAGCTGCTCTTTGCTGATGACACTGTGCTCTTGGGAGATTCTGAAGAGAAGTTGCAGAGATTGGTGGATGAATTTGGTAGGGTGTGCAAAAGAAGAAAATTAAAGGTGAATACAGGAAAGAGTAAGGTTATGAGGATAACAAAAAGATTAGGTGATGAAAGATTGAATATCAGATTGGAGGGAGAGAGTATGGAGGAGGTGAACGTATTCAGATATTTGGGAGTGGACGTGTCAGCGGATGGGTCTATGAAAGATGAGGTGAATCATAGAATTGATGAGGGAAAAAGAGTGAGTGGTGCACTTAGGAGTCTGTGGAGACAAAGAACTTTGTCCTTGGAGGCAAAGAGGGGAATGTATGAGAGTATAGTTTTACCAACGCTCTTATATGGGTGTGAAACGTGGGTGATGAATGTTGCAGCGAGGAGAAGGCTGGAGGCAGTGGAGATGTCATGTCTGAGGGCAATGTGAGGTGTGAATATAATGCAGAGAATTCGTAGTTTGGAAGTTAGGAGGAGGTGCGGGATTACCAAAACTGTTGTCCAGAGGGCTGAGGAAGGGTTGTTGAGGTGGTTCGGACATGTAGAGAGAATGGAGCGAAACAGAATGACTTCAAGAGTGTATCAGTCTGTAGTGGAAGGAAGGCGGGGTAGGGGTCGGCCTAGGAAAGGTTGGAGGGAGGGGGTAAAGGAGGTTTTGTGTGCGAGGGGCTTGGACTTCCAGCAGGCATGCGTGAGCGTGTTTGATAGGAGTGAATGGAGACAAATGGTTTTTAATACTTGACGTGCTGTTGGAGTGTGAGCAAAGTAACATTTATGAAGGGATTCAGGGAAACTGGCAGGCCGGACTTGAGTCCTGGAGATGGGAAGTACAGTGCCTGCACTCTGAAGGAGGGGTGTTAATGTTGCAGTTTAAAAACTGTAGTGTAAAGCACCCTTCTGGCAAGACAGTGATGGAGTGAATGATGGTGAAAGTTTTTCTTTTTCGGGCCACCCTGCCTTGGTGGGAATCGGCCAGTGTGATAATAAAAAAAAAAAATAAATAATATTATATAAATAATTTGTAATTTTTATTCACACCAAAAATATAAGATTTACTGTGACGTCATTTGTTTACACTGAAACAGCCAAGCAGTGGACCATTTCTCCTAGGTTGAGCTCTATTTCAAGGTACTTTTCGTCGTGAAAGCAATCAAAATCATATCTATTTCTGTAATTTATCTTCCATTCTATCAAATGTGACCAAAAAACGAGAATACAACCATAAAAACCATTCGAAATTACCACTAAGGAGTGGCTAATTGCTGAGAAGTGAACTCCATTATTTATGCTTAGACTTCTTTCATTTTTGGTATACGTTAAGAAGCATCTTTCCATCATACATTGCCCAAGTTTCAATAAGATAGTCCAACAAACAAATGAGATACAATTCCCGAGATAAAGAGCAAGAGTCCCTCACCAGTGTCAAGGAACCTGCCTTGAGGTCTGCTCGCTTGTGGAAATTTTGCTCGCGTATGGAAGCAAAAAATCGACTGCTCGTATTTGGAAAAACTCGCACATGGACACGCTCGCAAGTAGAGGTTCCACTGTATGTATTTTTTGTTTACATGGAAAAGCTCATAGACATGAAATTTATTTCAGACAGAATTAAGATTAAATTTACAGTGTACTAGTTTAAAAAATGGAGTTGTACTGTATTACATAAATGTTCATGAGAATTAAGTGAATGTATAAGGAGTTACGAGTATGAAATTCATTACAATGCTGGTATACCTTTTGGCGAGTTCTGAGAGTCGTTCTACTCTTGGAGCCCAGCCATGGGCCAGGCTTGTCTAGTACTAGCCTGGTCAACCAGGCTGTTGCTGGTGGTGGCCTGCTGCCTCACATATCCATCACAGCCTGGTTGATCTGACGCTTGGCGACGGTTTGGCTGTACAGCAAAGCTTTAGTTTAACAAAGCAGTTGGGGTAAGCGGATGGTTGACAGTGGTAATTGTGGTCATTAGAGATGAGATTGTTTCGCTGGGATTGTGAGAACGAACAATTCTGTAACCAGTGGATTTTTTCCTGTATATATTTGTTTAGTAAATCAAGTTACATTGACTCAAAGGCCTGTTGTATTTGCGCACTTTTTTTTTTATATTCAAAATTTGTATACGTATTTTGCTTGAAATTGTGAATGTTGTCACTCCCTCCTGGAATTGGAGCTGCCTTTTCCTTGCTTGGATCAGACCTGATTGCCTCCCATTATCCAGGCTTTGTATGCCACATTACTTACAGTATAATACCCCATTGGGTTTAGCACTTCCTGGTTATTATAATTAGCTGTTTGAGTAGGATAATAGACTCAGTTCAAATGCCTACTGCTTTGCATTATGCATATCTACTAATGGTTTCAGGGTCATCACCCCTTTGGCCTGTTCCCTTCCCAGGCCTGTTATTCACCATAAACCTGCAGGTAGGAAAGAGGGACCATATGTCCTGATCTGCAAGTTTTAGGACTTGCCTGTCATGGTTTCAAACCCCAATTGTGACATGACTTGTTTACGTTTTGGCCTTTCCTGGATCATTTTCATGTAACAGTCATCTTTTAACCCTTTGACTGTCACGACCCTAAATACGTACTAGTGTGTTCCTGTGTCACAAAATATTAAAAAAAAAAAATTATTTTTTTTTGTGAAATGATAGAGAACCTTTTCCCGATGGTAATGACACCAAAAGTATGAAATTTGATGGAAAACTTACAGAATTACGCTCTCACTAAGTTAGCGATCTCGGCAATATATACACATCAGCGATTTCTCCCACTTTGAGCCCTATTTTTGGCCAATTCCTTTGTTTCAGTTGACCAAACTCATAGCTATTTCTTTAGAACTCCATTTGTTCTGCCAATTGAGTACAAGAAACCGCCCATTTACCAATTTCGACTACCCAGTAAAGTGGTCAGAAATTGGTAATTTGGCCACTCGTGCAAATTAAAAAAGATGCCAATTTTGAAATAAGATCCAGAATAAACAATCTAGACATTCCTAGCACTGAAATAACATTTTCTCTGTTCATTAGTCATAAACCATACCCCCGGCCGGGATTGAACCCGCGGTCATAGAGTCTCAAAGCTCCAGCCCGTCGCGTTAGCCACTAGACCAGCTAGCCACAATAAGATTCATCCAACTAGGTATATTTCTACACCATAGGAAAGTTAGCACAGGCACCTCTGTGACCACAAATGCAAGTTTTTACAGACGAATCTCCAGCTAGCGTGGCCGTGACGAACTCTAGCTCAAGTCCCTTCACTGCCGTCAACATGACTTAAGAAATCGTAATGACACGATTGCAAATAAACCATACCCCCGGCCGGGATTGAACCCGCGGTCATAGAGTCTCAAAGCTCCAGCCCGTCGCGTTAGCCACTAGACCAGCTAGCCACAATAAGATTCATCCAACTAGGTATATTTCTACACCATAGGAAAGTTAGCACAGGCACCTCTGTGACCACAAATGCAAGTTTTTACAGACGAATCTCCAGCTAGCGTGGCTGTGACGAACTCTAGCTCAAGTCATGTTGACGGCAGTGAAGGGACTTGAGCTAGAGTTCGTCACGACCACGCTAGCTGGAGATTCGTCTGTGAAAACTTGCATTTGTGGTCACAGAGGTGCCTGTGCTAACTTTCCTATGGTGTAGAAATATACCTAGTTGGATGAATCTTATTGTGGCTAGCTGGTCTAGTGGCTAACGCGACGGGCTGGAGCTTTGAGACTCTATGACCGCGGGTTCAATCCCGGCCGGGGGTATGGTTTATTTGCAATCATGTCATTACGATTTCTTAAGTCATTCATTAGTCATGTCTCCAAGCCCCTCTTACATTACTCTTGCTTTCTATTTTGAATTTTTATTCACACAAAATAGAAGACTTACTGTTATGCAGACTACTGCACTATTGTAATAATTGTATAAATAATGACAACCCATTTGTAACTGCATACAGTGGACCCCCGCATAACGATTTTAATCCGTGCAAGAGGGGTAATTGTTATGCGAAATAATCGGTATGCGAATGAATTTTCCCCATAAGAAATAATGGAAATCAAATTAATCCGTGCAAGACACCCAAAAGTATGAAAAAAAAATTTTTACCACATGAAATATACATTTTCCCACATACAAAGAGAAGGATACATGCACAATAGTAGAGTAGTACATGCACAGTATATATTGTGCATGTACTAGTCTACTAAATGAAGAATAAATGACACTTACCTTTATTGAAGATGCAGCAATGACTGATGAGACACTGTGTCCTGGGAGCGCCTTTTCCTCCTGAGTACTGTAGGTCCTGTTTGGTATTTTCTTCCAGAACAGGCCTTATCACACTGTGTATGCCACTACGATTCTTAAATCTCTCAAACCAACCTTTGAGCACTAGTTCCAGGCATTTTTCCCTGTTCACCTGGGTGTTAGTCGACTTGTGTGGGTTGCATCCTGGGAGACAAGATTAAGGACCCCAATGGAAATAAGTTAGACAGTCTTCGATGACACTGACTTTTTTGGG
The DNA here is from genome assembly GCF_038502225.1 of Cherax quadricarinatus. Taxonomy (NCBI): domain Eukaryota; kingdom Metazoa; phylum Arthropoda; class Malacostraca; order Decapoda; family Parastacidae; genus Cherax; species Cherax quadricarinatus. Next base: position 9,657,824 of record NC_091372.1, read on the forward strand.
TTATCCTGGGTGGCAAATCCTCTGGGGTTAATTGTTTCTTGGTATTCTCAATAAGCCACACCAACAACGGTGCTACAGCAGCAGCAGCAGCTGACAGTGCAGCAGCAGCAGCAGCTGTACCACCAATAGTAGCGATGGTTGATTGGGGTTTATTATACAACCTGGCCAGCTCGGAGACATGCACTCCACTTTCATACTTATCAATGATCTTTTTCTTCATCTCTATTGTAATTCTCGCCCTTATTGCTGTAGGGTTGGCACTAGAAGCTTTCTTGGGGCCCATGGTCACTTATTTTCCAGAAAAAGCACCGAAAACACTGTAATAATACGAAATATTCCGATTGTATGCTTGGATGTTACCGCGGAGGCTGGCTGGTAAACAATGCCACCGGCGGAATATGTGAGCGTGGCTCAGGCCGCACATTGGACGCGTCTCGGACGAAAATCGGTAAGCGGGTTTTTAAGCGGTATGTGAGGCAAAATTTTTGCGATTAAAGCAAGCGGTATGCGGATTAATCGCTATGTGATGCCATCGTTATGCGGGGGTCCACTGTATTAGACTAGCCAGTTGGACACGTATTGGACGGTGACGTCATATATTTAGTCTTGAACATCGGCGAAAAATCAAACATTTCAGCTACTTTGAGCTCAATTTCAAAGCCCTTTTCATCGTGAAACCAATCAAAATCATCTTTATTTCTGTAATATATCTTCCATTGTATCAAATGAGACCAAGAAAACGAAAATACAACCAAAAATCCTACATGACAATACACCTCCAAGTCAGTGTTTTAATCCAAAAACACAGTCGGAGTTTTTTTTTCTCATTATTCACTGTGTGTTGCAGGATTTTTTATACTGTGCACATTAACCACACAGATCCATTTTCTCTGATGTGGGCGTACCAGCTTTCTCCCACTTGATTTGAACCCACTAGAATTTTGGCTTATTAACATGTTAAAAAACACTGGCTCGTAAGACGTATTTATACGACCAAGACAGTCAATTTTTTTTTTTTTATTATCACACTGGCCGATTCCCACCAAGGCAGGGTGGCCCGAAAAAGAAAAACTTTCACCATCATTCACTCCATCACTGTCTTGCCAGAAGGGTGCTTTACACTACATTTTTAAACTGCAACATTAACACCCCTCCTTCAGAGTGCAGGCACTGTACTTCCCATCTCCAGGACTCAAGTCCGGCCTGCCGGTTTCCCTGAATCCCTTCATAAATGTTACTTTGCTCACACTCCAACAGCACGTCAAGTATTAAAAACCATTTGTCTCCATTCACTCCTATCAAACACGCTCACGCATGCCTGCTGGAAGTCCAAGCCCCTCGCACACAAAACCTCCTTTACCCCCTCCCTCCAACCCTTCCTAGGCCGACCCCTACCCCGCCTTCCTTCCACTACAGACTGATACACTCTTGAAGTCATTCTGTTTCGCTCCATTCTCTCTACATGTCCGAACCACCTCAACAACCCTTCCTCAGCCCTCTGGACAACAGTTTTGGTAATCCCGCACCTCCTCCTAACTTCCAAACTATGAATTCTCTGCATTATATTCACACCACACCTTGCCCTCAGACATGACATCTCCACTGCCTCCAGCCTTCTCCTCACTGCAACATTCATCACCCACGCTTCACACCCATATAAGAGCGTTGGTAAAACTATACTCTCATACATTCCCCTCTTTGCCTCCAAGGACAAAGTTCTTTGTCTCCACAGACTCCTAAGTGCACCACTCACTCTTTTTCCCTCATCAATTCTATGATTCACCTCATCTTTCATAGACCCATCCGCTGACACGTCCACTCCCAAATATCTGAATACGTTCACCTCCTCCATACTCTCTCCCTCCAATCTGATATCCAATCTTTCATCACCTAATCTTTTTGTTATCCTCATAACCTTACTCTTTCCTGTATTCACCTTTAATTATCTTCTTTTGCACACCCTACCAAATTCATCCACCAATCTCTGCAACTTCTCTTCAGAATCTCCCAAGAGCACAGTGTCATCAGCAAAGAGCAGCTGTGACAACTCCCACTTTGTGTGTGATTCTTTATCTTTTAACTCCACGCCTCTTGCCAAGACCCTCACATTTACTTCTCTTACAACCCCATCTATAAATATATTAAACAACCACGGTGACATCACACATCCTTGTCTAAGGCCTACTTTTACTGGGAAAAAATTTCCCTCTTTCCTACATACTCTAACTTGAGCCTCACTATCCTCGTAAAAACTCTTCACTGCTTTCAGTAACCTACCTCCTACACCATACACTTGCAACATCTGCCACATTGCCCCCCTATCCACCCTGTCATACGCCTTTTCCAAATCCATAAATGCCACAAAGACCTCTTTAGCCTTATCTAAATACTGTTCACTTATATGTGAACAGACATATAAGTGAACAGACAGTCAAAGGGTTAAAAAATGAAATCCTGACAAAACTTCATGGAAACCCTATTAATTATTGTGATTCTGGTGAAGGGCTCTTGAGTCAAGGAGTTGGAGCTACCCACCCCATCTTAGATCAGGTATGGATAAAGTTCCATTTCCCAGATGGTGTATGACCCCTATGGGTTTAGGACATCCCCATGAATATGATCGAACTAATACAAACTAATGCATGCCAGTAGGCCTTCTGCAGTGTTCCTCCATTCTTATGTTCTTTTCAGGGTGTAGGGCAGAACAACAGCAGCATCAGCACTTCTAACACTGGTAGACCTATGGCCAGTACTCCCACTGTGAAACCCACCACACCAGCTGCCACCACTGCAAAATCCTCCACACCAGCTGCAGCTGCTGTGAAACTCGCCAGACCGGCTGCTGCCACTGTGAAACCCACCACACCAGCTGCCACCACTGCAAAATCCTCCACACCAGCTGCCGCCACTGCGAAAGCCGCCACACCGGCTGCTACCACTGTGAAACCAACCACACCAGCTGCTACCACTGTGAAACCCACCACACCAGCTGCCGCCACTGTGAAACCCACCACACCAGCTGCCGCTACTGTGAAACCCACCACACCAGCTGCCGCTACTGTGAAACCCACCACGCCAGCTGCTACCAATATGAAACCCATGACACCAGCTGCCGCCACTGTGAAACCCACCACACCAGCTGCCGCTACTGTGAAACCTACCACACCAGCTGCCGCTACTGTGAAACCCACCACACCAGCTGCTACCACTATGAAACCCATGACACCAGCTACCACCACTGTGAAACCCACCACACCAGCTGCTGTCACTGTGAAATCCACCACACCTGCTGCCGCCACTGTGAAACCCCCTGTCACCAATGCTAGTGCAACCACTGTAACTCCTACCATCAACACTGTTACTAGTAATGCTATTAATAGCAACAATACTATCAATAAAACCACCACCTCAAATACTGTTGCCAGCAGCACCACTACCCTCACCAACAAGAAAAATAAAAAGAGGAATAAAAAAAGGAAAGCTAATGCTGGTATGAACATGAACAACAATGTTGGTAGGTCCACCAATGTGCCCACCATTGGCACTACTGTCTCTAACTCCACAGTTGCTAGCAGTGCCCAGTTAAGTGTTCCTACCACTGTGGGAAATGTTGGCAAAAGAACCCCAAACATCACTACAAATCCTATTACTAATGTCAACAATGCCACCTCCAGTAACACCGGCACAGTTATTGTATCGAGAAACAAGAAGAAAAGGAAGAGAAAAGCTAGTTTGGAGAGACAGAATATGCTCCCACCACAAAAAGTACAAGTGACCCAGACCACAGCCACCAAACCTGCAGGGGCTCCCAATAATGCAGGGACCGTCAAACCTGCAGGGGCTCCCAATAATGCAGGGACCGTCAAACCTGCAGGGGCTCCCAGTAACACCGGAACTACCAAGCCTGCTGAGCCTCCAAACAAAACAGTGCCATCGCAGGCCAACGATACAGACAACACTCTGAAAAGGAAACGTGATGAGTCTGTGAGTGTCAGTGGAGCAGCAGCAAAGAAAAAAAAAAGGCGAAATAAAAAAAAACCACTGGACAGACCACAGCAAGATAATACTGCCAGCACTCCAGGAAATAATAAGAAAGATACTAATCCAAATGGTCAGTATTTTGGGTACTGGGGTGCCGGTGGTAAAAAGGCTTTTATTCGAGGTGAAGGTTCTGGCATGGGCTCGAACACACAAGCTCAAGGTAATAACAGAGGAAATGCAAGAGGCCGAGGCTTTGATAAGAATGCCAGAGGAAAGCCATTCAATACCCCTCGGGGTGGGTTGTCCAACAGGGGACGAGGTGGAGCATTCAACAATTCTCGTGGTGGATCGTTCAGTAATTCTCGGGGTGGGTCATCCAACAGAGGCCGAGGTGGATCATTTAACAACACACGAGGCAATTCGTCCAATAGTTCCCGAGGTGGATTGCTCAACAGTCCTCGAGGTGGATCAACCAATTCTAGAGGTGGATTGTTGAGCAGTCCACGTGGTGGATCAAGCAGCCTGACTGGCAACAAAGGATTTTTCCCAGATAGGTATAACTTTGTGTTCTGTTGTTTATATTTAATATTCAGTAATTTGCATGCAAGATTTCAGGTACATCTTGCTACTTCTACTTACACTTAAGTCACACTACACATACATATACAAGCATATACACCTACCATCCGACTTCCGACTGAGTTCGGTTCCGAGAAACCGGTCGTAAGTCGAAATGGACGTAAGTCGAACTTTACTACTGAATATCAGCATCACATTTTTGTAATGACTTTATTTTATTGTTTTATTTTGGTATTTCATGTTTTACTTTACTTTTTATGCTGTTAGTACTGTATTTTATACTGTAAGGTTTAGGATAAACACTGTGTACAACACAAATAGTTGTTTATTTCCCAGAAATTTGGCATAAAAAACACGGTCGTAAGTCTAGTGGTCGTAAGTCGAGCAGGTCGTAAGTCGGATGGTAGGTGTATATACACACCCATCTGGGTTTTCTGCTATTTTCTTTCTAGTTCTTGTTCTTGTTTATTTCCACTTATCTCCATGGGGAAGTGGAACAGAATTCTTCCTCCGTAAGCCATGAGTGTTGTAAGAGGTGACTAAAATGCCAGGGGCAAGGGGCTAGTATAACCCCTTCTCTTCTATAAATTACTAAATTTGAAAAGAGAAACTTTTGTTTTTCTTTTTGGGCCACCCTGCCTTGGTGGGATATGGCCAGTTTGATAAAAAAAAAAAACAGTAATTTAACTTATACTCCCTACACTGAAGGAGGGGTGGAGATGTTGAATTCGGAGGGTCATCTGAACTGCGAAGGAAGACAGCGAGTGAATTAATGACATTGTAGCATTTCTTTTTCGGGTCACCTTACTTTGGTGGGAAATAACTGATGAGGTATAAAAAAATGTTGGTTATTGATTGGGTAACTAATGGCTAATAAGAGAAATAAATGTTCAAGGATTTGAATGCGACTGCTTTTTCTTCTGGATGACAGGTCAACATTTGATGTTTCCAGCAAGTGGATATCATTTTCCATACTTGGAACACAGGAAGGAGCACTGCAGCAGACCTTCTGGCCCATGCTAGGCAGGTCCAAGTCACACTGCCCATGCCCACTCATGTACTTTTCTAATTAACCTACTTAATGATAATTTTTATATCTAGAAAGTGTGATATACAATTGATTTATAGTTAACATTATTGACATCCTTTTTAGAAAGCTTCTGGTTATGCAGAGCATTTCAGGCAGCCTTAAAATTATATTGGTTTAAAACATAAGCAAACACTAGAACATTATTATTATTTTTTTATTATCACACTGGCCGATTCCCACCAAGGCAGGGTGGCCCGAAAAAGAAAAACTTTCACCATCATTCACTCCATCACTGTCTTGCCAGAAGGGTGCTTTACACTACAGTTTTTAAACTGCAACATTAACACCCCTCCTTCAGAGTGCAGGCACTGTACTTCCCATCTCCAGGACTAAGTCCGGCCTGCCGGTTTCCCTGAATCCCTTCATAAATGTTACTTTGCTCACACTCCAACAGCACGTCAAGTATTAAAAACCATTTGTCTCCATTCACTCCTATCAAACACGCTCACGCATGCCTGCTGGAAGTCCAAGCCCCTCGCACACAAAACCTCCTTTACCCCCTCCCTCCAACCCTTCCTAGGCCGACCCCTACCCCGCCTTCCTTCCACTACAGACTGATACACTCTTGAAGTTATTCTGTTTCGCTCCATTCTCTCTACATGTCCGAACCACCTCAACAACCCTTCCTCAGCCCTCTGGACAACAGTTTTGGTAATCCCGCACCTCCTCCTAACTTCCAAACTACGAATTCTCTGCATTATATTCACACCACACATTGCCCTCAGACATGACATCTCCACTGCCTCCAGCCTTCTCCTCGCTGCAACATTCATCACCCACGCTTCACACCCATTTAAGAGCGTTGGTAAAACTATACTCTCATACATTCCCCTCTTTGCCTCCAAGGACAAAGTTCTTTGTCTCCACAGACTCCTAAGTGCACCACTCACTCTTTTTCCCTCATCAATTCTATGATTCACCTCATCTTTCATAGACCCATCCGCTGACACATCCACTCCCAAATATCTGAATACGTTCACCTCCTCCATACTCTCTCCCTCCAATCTGATATTCAATCTTTCATCACCTAATCTTTTTGTTATCCTCATAACCTTACTCTTTCCTGTATTCACCTTTAATTATCTTCTTTTGCACACCCTACCAAATTCATCCACCAATCTCTGCAACTTCTCTTCAGAATCTCCCAAGAGCACAGTGTCATCAGAACATATGTTGTTGTTATGCAAATGCATGATAATAACAATGGTTGTGTATAAAGAGCTTTATTTTTTTTATTCGTGTCTTAGCGCCAGACATTATTCCTATAATAACTACAGCTCCATAAATAGAAGAATTTTTCATATTTTTTCATGAATGAGTTGATAAAATTTAATATTTCTTTACTCGTGGTTTGGTAGGAAGAGGCTCGCAAATAAGCTTGTACAGCCTCTCCTCACTTAACGGCGGAGTTCGTTGCTAAGACCACGTCGTTAACCCGTAAACGGTGCAAACGTATATGTACGTTTTTTCAGCATTTGAAAGTATGTAAAAAAAAGTAGATCTTTTTGTTTTTTTACATTTGAAAATGTGTAAAAAAACTTTGATCTACTTTTTTTTTTTTTTTTTGTTGTACAGTGGACCCCCGGTTAATGAACTTTTTTCATTCCAGTAGTATGTTCAGGTGCCAGTACTGACCGAATTTTTTCCCATAAGGAATATTGTGAAGTAGATTAGTCCATTTCAGACCCCCAAACATACACGTACAAACGCACTTACATAAATACACTTACATAATTGGTCGCATTCGGAGGTGATCGTTAAGCGGGGGTCCACTGTATTTGAAAATATGTAAAAAAAACGTAGATCTACTTGTGTAGCACTACACATGTGAACGTAGATCTGCTTGTGTAGCACTACACATGTGAACGTAGATCTGCTTGTGTAGCACTACACATGTGAACGTAGATCTGCTTGTGTAGCACTACACATGTGAACGTAGATCTGCTTGTGTAGCACTACACATGTGAACGTAGATCTGCTTGTGTAGCACTACACATGTGAACGTAGATCTGCTTGTGTAGCACTACACATGTGAACGTAGATCTGCTTGTGTAGCACTACACATGTGAACGTAGATCTACTTTTGTAGCACTACACATGTGAACGTAGATCTGCTTGTGTAGCACTACACATGTGAACGTAGATCTGCTTGTGTAGCACTACACATGTGAACGTAGATCTGCTTGTGTAGCACTACACATGTGAACGTAGATCTGCTTGTGTAGCACTACACATGTGAACGTAGATCTGCTTGTGTAGCACTACACATGTGAACGTAGATCTGCTTGTGTAGCACTACACATGTGAACGTAGATCTGCTTGTGTAGCACTACACATGTGAACGTAGATCTGCTTGTGTAGCACTACACATGTGAACGTAGATCTGCTTGTGTAGCACTACACATGTGAACGTAGATCTGCTTGTGTAGCACTACACATGTGAACATAGATCTACTTTTGTAGCACTACACATGTGAACGTAGATCTGCTTGTGTAGCACTACACATGTGAACGTAGATCTGCTTGTGTAGCACTACACATGTGAACGTAGATCTACTTTTGTAGCACTACACATGTGAACGTAGATCTGCTTGTGTAGCACTACACATGTGAACGTAGATCTGCTTGTGTAGCACTACACATGTGAACGTAGATCTGCTTGTGTAGCACTACACATGTGAACGTAGATCTGCTTGTGTAGCACTACACATGTGAACGTAGATCTGCTTGTGTAGCACTACACATGTGAACGTAGATCTGCTTGTGTAGCACTACACATGTGAACGTAGATCTGCTTGTGTAGCACTACACATGTGAACGTAGATCTACTTTTGTAGCACTACACATGTGAACGTAGATCTGCTTGTGTAGCACTACACATGTGAACGTAGATCTGCTTGTGTAGCACTACACATGTGAACGTAGATCTGCTTGTGTAGCACTACACATGTGAACGTAGATCTGCTTGTGTAGCACTACACATGTGAACGTAGATCTGCTTGTGTAGCACTACACATGTGAACGTAGATCTGCTTGGACCGTTTACAGGCTAAACGAATTCGTCGCTAAGTGTGGAGCATACTATAATGGTAGTGAGTTTGTCAACCATCTTTGATATTGTTTTAATGTCACCTTTGCACCATTTATAACATTTCTGGTATATTTTTAAATGTGTTTACAGTAGTGTACTGTATATTGAAATAAACAGAATAGAGGAACTCAGCTCTGATATACATTATTTAGGTATGAATACATACTGGTCAGAGAGCCTGTCTTAAGTCCGAGGCGTCGGTAAACGAGTACATCGCTAAGTGAGGAAAGGCTGTATTCTTCAATAGAAGATTTATAGTTATAATTTACAAACACAAATAATGGCATGTCAACTACAGCATTGGTGGCTTCATACATTTGTAGTGACAAACATACTGAAAAAAAATACAGAATGGGTAAGGTTTGAACCTTCAGCGAATGAGTCGTAAAACTCGGTTTAACCTCTGCTTTGCAGAGTGAGATATGCAACAAATTTTTCTGCAAAACTTTTCATCTATCACACACAGTTCCAGAGCTTTTGTACATTTTTTGTACACTTTCTGCAAGAGTACAGTGGACCCTCGACTAATGATATTATTTCATTTCAGACGTCTGTTTGGGTGCCGTTACCGACCGAATTTGTTCCCATAAGGAATATTGTGAAATAGATTAGTCCGTTTCAGACCCCCAAAAATTCACGTACAAAAGCACTTACAAAAATACACTTACATAACTGGTCGAGTTGGGAGCTGATCGTTAGTCGAGGGTCCACTGTACTAGTTATCTTTGTTTTGCTACAGGAATAGATCATAGGATTATTTTTGATTTACAGAGGCAGTACTGTTGGCAACTTGGGTGGACTGTCTAAAAACAAGAGTGAACGAAGAGAACCATTACTAGGTAAGTTATTCAGGTCCATTAAGTTGAGAAATGCTACGTGAATAAGACACATGCGACACCTGGGTATCCTTATCATGATGTTTCACCAGAGTAACTTTATCACCGGGTGTTGGTGAAGCATCTCCACAGTAAAGCTACACAGGTGTTGCACATGTGTCTTATTTAACTACTTGGTTTTGTATACCATGTTGATATCTGATAGAATGATCGTCAGTACATTAAGAATTAGTCACAATACCATGACTCGCACAATTCACAACTAACGCAGTAAGTGTGAAATGGAAACTTTAATTTTTTTGCACTCTAGCAGTATTGCTAATCAGTTCCTTGTCTCACGAGCAAGTAAAATGCCTGGTATATCTTACAAACTTCCACTTGCATTCAGTATACACATAGCCTTTGCTTTCTTATGTTCTCAATGGTTCTTAATTCTATAATTTTGCTAGGAGGCCTAGTCTGAGACTGGATCAACCTCTACCAGATAACTTAAGTCCAGGGAACTCTTTTGGTGTGTCCTAGACTACTGACCTGAGTCTTGTTTTCTGTTTTTCTCTGTCAAGAGGATGGACTAAAAGGTAGTCTAAAGATTTCGCTGTATATTATGGGTTAGTTGTGAATTTTAAATAAGATTTCATGTATTTTTACCTTTGTGATAGGGTGCCTTGATGCTGGTAAAGATCTCTTGATCTAAGGAATTGGAATTACTCTTCCCTTTGATCAAACCTTTTCCCCCAGATGATGTATGACCCCTACAGGTTTAGGGCTTATTTACCTAATAATAGACTAATGGAGAAGATTCTTCAATGGTCCATTAAATCAGAATAATGTTTAAAAAAAAATGAAGAAAATGCACTTAAGTACATGATTCACAAGAAGTACCCAGAATATCTTGTTGCCAAGGTTTTCAAGGTTAGGAACCAAACCCAGTATGGCAGTAGGGGAAGTAAACACAGTTTTGTAGTACTAACAGTAGGTGGTCAGGCCTCAAACACCTTTTATTATACGGCAGTAAAGGAGTGAAACAGATTGCCTGAATATGTCAGAACCGCTCCCCGCATGAGCCAATTCAGGAAGACAACTGAAAGGTGCTTAATGAAGCTTCAGAAAGGGAGGAGAGTGATTTCCTGTATAGTTAACATTGGTATACCTATTATTGTAAGCTGATTTTTCTCTATTTTAATGTTATGTAAATAACTCAGGTTACTTTATTCTATTGTACCTCTTAGTACTGTAACTGATTCTCACAGTTGAGTTGCTTAATTTTAATTCTTATGGTAATAATCATGGCTAATTTCTACTGTATCTTATAGCTAGGCTTTAAATAATAAGATATTACAGGACCCCAGTGGAAATAAGTCACTTCATTTGACTTTTTTGGGGGGTTACCCTGGGTAATTTACACACATTTTACTGTATACAATAATTATAATTCCCAAAATTTGTGTAGCTGTGCTTAATGAGTACCTGTACCTAAATAAATTTGCTGACTATATACTGTACATAAAGTTTACAGATCTACTGCAATAAATATAAAAATAAACGAGTTAAGTGTACGGTTTATCCAGTGGATTTTGTTATATTAAGGTCCATTATATTGAAGTCTTTTTGTATTTCTGTTTGTGCGTGTAAATAACATATTCCAGATCAAAGATGTAATTAAGATCAGCATTCACATTGCAGGACAACGCAGCTGGAGCTTTGGACGGGACAGTGCTGCGGACAAGAAAAGCTGGAACCCAGGAAGTAGTGGAATCTTAGGCCATAGAATTCCCTTTGAAATCAGGCAAGTATTTACTTGTAAATCATCCATTGCTGCAGGAGGCAGAGCTGTGCTTGTGGTGGTCCATTTTCACAAATTGTTTCATATTTTTTTTTTTTTTAAGGTTTCCTGTGATTGTAATAAGAACATAAGAACATAAGAATGTAGGAACACTGCAGAAGGCCTACTGGCCCATACGAGGCAGGTCCTTATCAAAACGACATCTACCTAAAGCTACTCGAGAAATAACTCCCGTACCCCTTGACACCAATTAAACCCAGCCCCTCCCACTCATATATTTGTCCAGTCTCTTCTTAAAGCTACCCAAGGTCCTAGCCTCTATCACCCCACTGGGAAGACTGTTCCACGCATCTACAACTCTGTTAGAAAACCAGTACTTACCTATGTCCTTTCTAAATCTAAATTTATCCAACTTAAATCCATTATTCCTGGTTCTTACCTGGTTTGACACCCTCAGTACTTTATTAATGTCTCCCTTGTTTATGCCTGTCATCCACTTATACACTTCAATGATATCTCCCCTCATTCTACGCCTCTCCAGAGAGTGGAGATTTAAGGCTTTAAGTCTATCTTCATACGGGAGGTTCCTTACACAGTAAATCATTTTAGTCATTCTTCCCTGTATGTTCTCTAATGCTTACTATTACTCTGCAGTACAGGGGGCCCCACTTATACAGTAGGTTGGGTTCTTGGGCTACTGCTGTTAAGTGAAATATAGCCTTTCTTCACTTTCAAAGACATATAAAAGCCCAATATAACATGTTTACACAATCGTATATTAAGTGAGCAATAAAGTTAGGCCTATAAAATGCATATACAGAACACACATATTACTTACCTTACAATATTTTCATACTTAGCTTATAGTGAGTGGTGAATATATTCATTGTAGGAAGCCTGAATAAATGAAGACTGGGTATAATTGAAATCTGCTGTATTAGCGTAACGCTGTAAAGAGGGGCCCGCCTCTATGTCCATCAATGAATGTTTCTTCACTGGGGGATGTCTTGATGCTAGAGAAGGGTTCTTGATCTGAGGGAAAGTTGGAGATATTCTTCTTGCAACAAACCGGTCGTATCCCACCAAGGCAGGGTGGCTCAAAAAGAAAAACAAAAGTTTCTCTATTTAAATTTAGTAATTTATGCAGAAAAAGGGGTTACTAGCCCCTTGCTCCCAATATTTTAATCGCCTTTTATGACACACATGGCTTACGGAGGAAGAATTCTGTTCCACTTCATCATGGAGAAAAGTTGGAGATAAAAGGTATAAAACACCGCCATGATAAAAAAATAAACGCAAACTTAGTATAATGTGATGGCATCAGGCAAACCCTCCTCTCACAGCTATGAATGTTTTATCATGTTTTTTTCTTTGACAGCGATCCCAGCAGCCCCAATACAATTCCTGTATCATGGAATTGGAAAGAGAGGATAAAAAAGCAAAAGGAGAACTCCAGTAAGTAGTTCGATTGATTTATTTTTGTGTGTGTGTATGCAGAGTTTTCTCTTATTATTCTTGCTAATATCTGCTAGCATTGCTCCTACTAAATTTGCTAACATTATTTCTACTAAACTCATTTAACACTAATACAGTGGACCCCCACTTAACGATCACCTCCAAATGCGACCAGTTATGTAAGTGTATTTATGTAAGTGCGTTTGTACGTGTATGTTTGGGGATCTGAATTGGACTAACGTACTTCACAATATTCCTTATGGGAAAAAATTCGGTCAGTACTGGCACCTGAACATACTTCTGGAATGAAAAAATATCGTTAACCGGGGGTCCACTGTACTAATATTACTCTCACTAAACTCTTCTTAATGTCACACTCCTTAAGCTGCTATTATTTTTAAATGCTGCAAACATTATTCTATCTCAACCTTTCCATTATCACATACATTTAGATTGTCTTTGTGAGGTTTAATAATTTCACATCCAATTAATATTAGCTCCCACAGGTAAGAGAATTTGAAAAAAAGAAAATTCTAATCTTCAAGAGACTTCCTGTAGAACCCTCCCTTCATGGGAGGTTCCTTGATGCCTATAAGGGGGAAGGGTCTTGATGCAGGTATCAGATCTTTTTCCCTTCCTTGGATCAATCATGTTTGCCTCCCATTCCCCATAAACCTCAGGTTTAATGCTTTCCCTGTATATAATAATAGTCATATCTGTGCGCCTCTGGCAAGAAAGTGATAGTGTGAATGATGGTGAAAGCATTTCTTCTTTGGATCACCCTGCCTCGGTGAGAGACAGCCAGTGTGTTAAAAAAATATAGTAATGATAATGATGAATGCCCAGCAGATCTGTGTCAGTAAGTTAGATAGAAGTGCATGGAGACAAGTAAGTTTCAATGGATGTGATGTTGGAGTGAGAGGAAGGTACCTTTTATAAAGGGATTCAGCAGAAACCAGAGTCCAGAGTGCCTGCACTCTGAGAGAGAGCTCACAGTTCACCTGCCTTGTCAGGAGGGTATGGGCATTGATTTCAAAATAATGGTTAGTAATAATAATCCTTTAGGAACTCGTATCAGCATCATAAAATATACTTAGTTGTATATGAATAAGCCAGATGATCTTGAGATGCTTTATGATGGTGAAGGGCTGTTTTCTGGTTAATTATGTTTGCTGCAGGCGGGGAGCAATGATAAGGTTTCGGATGCTTCTTACTTTATTTGTGTAACCGTGGGTACGCAGGCAGTGTGTTAGTGCCCATGGTCCCCAGGGGCCATGCCCATGAGGGAGAGAGGAGTTGGCCTTGTTGACTCTAGGATGCCTGGACGCTAAGTGAGAGCGGAGTTTCTGAACAGGGTACGGGTCTATAGGTGGCAGCATGAGCATGGCACGAAATATGAATTCAGCTGGCAGACAGCATAGGCTGTCTACATTCGCTGGGCCACCACCATCATGGTTGTTCTCGACCATGACTGACTGTAATAAAAACTTGGTTTCACTCTTGCAGGAACAGGGCACAGAACACAGAATAAATATATATACATATGGACATGGGGAACCAAACTTCCTACATTGAGGGAAGAAAAATAAGGTGGGGTGTGCTAAAAAGCATTGTGGTCCAAAGCAGTGAGCGTCGATGGGCATCACTACACGCCTTCCTGCGTCTGGACAGATACTGCAACACAGGAGACATAGCTGCGACTGAGCTGGAACCATGAAGCAGTCATCATAGTAGTTGCTGCAGGGTTCACTCATCCTGGGGCACAACCTGCTGGTACCCTCAAGTGAGGTGTCGTAAGTACTCGGCAACTGGGCAGGACTTCTTCTGGCAAGTGACTCTGGAGAACATTTCTCGACTGGTACTGTCGCTGAGGCTGTCACTGCTGGCGGGTGTGGAGTGAGTTGTGGCAGAGACAACTCGGCGAAACATCTGGAAGTTGTAACATCATACACTGTACTGCAGTGAGTGGGCTAGCAGTCAAAGTGTTATCAAATTTGTGCAGGCTGCTCACTGAAGCTATTCTCTCGACAGTTGGAGTTATAGCAGAGGCTAGTCTAAGCATCCTTAGACTGGTTTGCTACATATAACTGCACTGATGGTTCAGGAGGTGAAGTGGAAAGTCTCTCGATGGGGAATCATAGCGGGTACGATTCAGCAGGGCATCTACGAGCAGCAAACATAAAGAGCTTTCTGTACAAGGGGCTCAGATGTTCGTAACTGATGCCGGGACTGACTAAATGCCAGTTGTCATTGGTCACACTGGGTGACAACACGAGGTGCTACACAGTGATGGGCTCAAATGGTGTGGTCTACACACACATCTGGGCACAGATCACTTAATCAGGGACATGCGTAAAACTTGCACACACCTACTGCACATGCGGTACAACATGGCTTAAGCAAATGATGCTTTTCTGTGCAAAAATCGACACTAAGCCATACATGAACATGTGAGAACACTGAGAAGAATTAACCCTTTCAGGGTCCAAGGCCCAAATCTGGAGTCACGCACCAGTGTCCAAGAATTTTCAAAAAAAAAAATTTATTTTTTCTTATGAAATCGTAGAGAATCTTTTTGTGAAGGTAATAAAACAAAAAGTACGAAATTTGGTGGAAAATTGACGAAATTATGCTCTCGCGAATTTTGATGTGTCAGCGATATTTACGAATCGGCGATTTTGCCGACTTTGACTCCCATTTTAGGCCAATTACATTATTCCAATCAACCAAATTCTTAGCTATTTCACTAGTATTACTTCCATTCTATCGATTGAGCACAAGAAATCGCCAAGTCAACTGTTTCAACTACAAAATAAAGTGATCGGAAATTGTTAATTTGGCCAATTTAACACAAAGTTCAAAATATTCCAATTTCAAAATAGGGTCCAGAATAAACAATGTAGGCATTCCTGGCACAAAACTAACATTTCCTCTGTTCATTAGTTATGTTTTGAGGCTTTACAAATAAATTCCATTTTGATTTTTTATTCACATAATGAATTTTTATTCACACCAAAAAATAGAAGATTTACTGTTATGCAATACTGTAATAATTGTATAAATATCATCACCATATTTGTGAATGTATATTAGACCCACCAGCTGGCGTGTATTAGACGTGTGAGGTCGTTTGTTTACTCTTGAATATCGGCAAAAATTTAACATTTCTGCTACTTTGAGCTCAGTTTCAAGCCATTTCCAGTGCTAAAACCAATCAAAATCATCTCTATTTCTGTAATATGTCTTCCATTCTATCAAATGAGACCAAGAAATCGCAAATACAACTTTAAAAAACATACGAAAAAACACTGCAAAGTTGCTGTTTTAATCGAAAAATCATGATTTCAGTTTTTTTCTCTCATTATACACAGTGTGCTGCAGGATCTGTTTTATGTGGTGCACACATACCACATAGATGTATTCTCTCATATCTAGGCCCAAATGTACCACTCACAGTTTATCAGAGTGAGCTGAGCTCATGGCGTAGATCTACGGTTTGGACACTCACCGTAAAGCCGTAGATCTACGGGACGGACCCTGAAAGGGTTAATTAACACATGACATATACCTTCTCTCAATCTTCTAGGCATTACTGAAACAAAATGTGAAACTAGAACACTCAGTGTGACATGCGGGGTCAGGCGTGACGTCGTGGGGTGACAACGCAAGGTGATGTCAGCAGATGTCTCAAGGTAACATCCTGGAGTGATGTCATGAGGGATGTCATGGGGTGATGTCAGGGCAACATGGTGATGTCGTGAAGTTGGGGAGCATCGTGGGTGACATCAACAAACGTTGCAAGGTGATGCCGTGAGGGATGTCATGGGGTGACATTGCAGTGACGTCAGGCAGACATCGCGAGGTGACATTAAGGGTGATGCCAGGCAGCATGTGGCTTGGGTAACTCACTTAGTAACCCATGTGGTTTCATCTACACCCATGTGGCTTGCTCCACATGGCTTCATCCACATGTGGCTACATGATCCACGTGGCTTCGAGTGACCTCGGGCACTCGGATACACAGCTCTGGCAAAAAATTCACACTGAATTCAGAAAAACATCAGAGAGGGAGTGAGTACATAGTGGAGAGTAGTATGGTGGCATACAGTGGGTGAGCATGGGTGAGTGGCGTATGGTGGAGCCAGGATCGTACGCCTACCTTCCTCACCCATACACACGTGGAAGATAGTGCAGATTCTGCCACACTGGCACAGAAATCACCACTAACTCACCTCTGACTTGCTGAAATAGCCGTGCTGAGCTGAAACCATTAGCAGACCCTTACAGGTTACGCTGAACACTTGACTTGAAACAGCATGGGATGCTGTTCGGCTGGATCCTGCTTGTACCTATGTCTGGATGCTGAGACTTGCAGACACAACTTTAGGATAACTCGTTGAGAGACGGATGCTTCTTGTATGGGGTGATGAAGTGAAGACAACTTCATCCCCCTTCCTTCTCTCTTGCAAACATCTGCTGTGACCACTGCTTCCACCAATGTTGTTTGCTGCAGGCGGGAAGCAATGATAAGGCTTTGGAGGCTTCTTACTTTATTTGTGAAATTGTGGGTACACAGGCAGTGTGTTAGTGCCCAGGGGCCATGCCCGTGAGGGAGAGAAGAGTAGGCCTTGATAAATTAGCCACATGTGCAACACTTGGGTATTTTTATTGAGGAAACGTTTCGCCACACAGTGGCTTCATCAGTCCATACAAAGGAGAGCGTTGAAGAACAGGAGGAGTTTGAGGTAATCAGTCCCTCAGCCTTGAGTCGGTGTGGTCAGTCTATCAACCTTGAAAAGAATACAGCATGTGTGTGAAGTAGCTTATATACCATAGGCAGGAGAGGTGCAGCAGTCATAGGTGGTATCACATTTGTCCAATGTGGAAGTAGGTCATGCCCAAGGGTTATGCAAGTGAAGAATTCCCTGTATTAAAATCCCAAGATGTTGCTATGTCAGACAGGAATGTAGATGAATGGTTCAGAGAACTGACAAGAGTAGGCCTTGTTGACTCTAGGATGCCTGGATGCTAAGTGAGAGCGGTGTAAGCATGGTGTTTCAGAACTGGGTATGGGCCTATAGGTGGCAGCACGAGCATGGCATGAAATATGAACTCAGAAATATGAACTACTCTCCCCGTCCATTGATCAGACCTGATTACCTCTCATTTCTCAGGAGTTGTATGATCCCCATGGGTTTAGTGGTTCTGTTCTTTTTTCAACAAACCAGCCGTATCCCACCAAAGCAGGGCGGCCCAAAAAGTAAAACAAAAGTTTTTTGTTTTAAATTTAGTAATTTATACGATAAGGGGTTACTAGCCCCTTGCTCCATAGTGCTTTTATTATAATAATGTTTTTTGTAGTGGTACACTTGGTATGTTCTGAATATTCCACTTAGCAAAAGAAGGCAGAAGGAACAATAAAGTCACAATACTATGGATGCAACAATTCACAACTAACTCACAAATTAACCTTTAGTGGTCGCCCTCCTGATTTGACCTTGGCTTTCTCTTCTCCTGACCTAAACTTGGCTGTCTCCTGTCCTTTTTTCACTATATAGTGTCTGTACATATCCCCATTTCTCACCTAACCTTGGCTGTCTCCTTAACTTTATTCACCAGATCTGTTGTCTCTTTTTTTTTTCTTTTCTCATTCGAAACTTAATGAACTAGGCTGGACCAAAAAGGCATCTAGTTTTATTTAAATTTTGTGGTTCATTTGCTGAACCACTTTTTTTTCAGGTTCATAAGCAATGCATTTTACAATGTATAAAAGTTTTCACCTTAATTATTGTATGCATCATGCAGTCATTTCTATTGTACTCTTCTCATTATCTTTCCAGATACGATGCTTAACCAGATTATGCCAAGAGGCACGACTGACACTCAGCAACCGTATAGTTCGGCTGTCAATGAGAGGCATCGCCTACATGATTCTTCAGGTTTTTACAGCCCTTTAACATCTGATGTTAGGCAGCATTCATTAGATTATCCTAAGCCTTCTTACAGCACTTCTTTAAGATCCGAACCTGTGAGATCTGAACCCACGAGTGTTTCACAGAACAGACCATCCTTTAGTAATGCACCAGTGTCTGATGTTCGATCTTCATACAATGAGCATTCATCCATCGTAGGCACACAAGGAGCTTATAATACCAAATATTCACAAAACGAATCGCCATACTTAAACAACCAGGCGACGTCAAACGTTCCCAAATATCCAGCAAATGAATATTCTGGTTATTACAGTACTCCCGTTCCAGATATGAAATATTCACTGAATGGCTCCTCGGATTTTCCCAGCTTGCTTACAAAGCCATACGAGCCTCTTCGGTACTCATTAAATGAACCCTCTGACACTCTCAGGGCTTCAGGACAGTCTGGCTACTTCACTGCCCCTGTTCCACCTCAGGGTGTTCCGAGATATTCGACAAATGAGACTTCAAAATATAGTACTACTGGAATTGATAACAGTGAGACAAGATATTCTACTGTTGGAGTTAGTAACACTGACACGAGGTACTCTACTGTTGGAGTTGGTAACACT
The DNA here is from genome assembly GCF_038502225.1 of Cherax quadricarinatus. Classification (NCBI taxonomy): domain Eukaryota; kingdom Metazoa; phylum Arthropoda; class Malacostraca; order Decapoda; family Parastacidae; genus Cherax; species Cherax quadricarinatus. The sequence goes on from NC_091372.1 coordinate 9,677,183, forward strand.
GACACTAGGTACTCTGCTATTGGGGTTGGTAACACTGACACAAGGTACTCTACTAACGTAATTAGTAATGATGCAAGATATTCCACTAGTGGAAATGGTAATAATGATACTAGATACTCAGCTAGTGGAGCTGGTAATAGTGATACAGGGTATTCATGGAATGAACCCCCAGACCCATCAAATGTGCCTTCGACGTCTTACGTAAGATACCCACAGAACGAATCAACTAACTACACCACTGATCAATCATCCACAGTGAAATATTCAGCTAGCGAGCCTCAAGATTTCAGCGTCCCTTCATCATCGTTGAGTAAAATGCCTTTATTAAATGAACCTCCAAAATATTACAGTCCTGAAGTACCTTCGAATACAAGATACTATGATAATGCCTCTTCGCAGTACTCGTATACTACAGCACCTAACAAGAGTGAACCCTCCAATTTCAGCAATCATGTTTCATCCTATAATTCCAGAGATTCACTAAATCCACATTCAAATTTGTTAGAGACTTCAGACTCAAGGTTTGAAAACAAGTATTATAATGAACCAGCGACATCCCTTAACACAAGCAAACCTAACTTGTTAGAGACATCAGAGTCACGTTACGATAACAGGTATTCTTATGACAAACCATCAGCACCGCCTAGTTCGTATACAGCACCATACAGCGGTAGACAAAGTCTGCTTGAACCACCACTGCCTCCCACCACACGTACTGTGCCTATACTAGAGCGCCCTGTGAGTAAACTTCCATCATACACTACAGAACGCGATACGTACTACAAGTAATATGGAATGACCTAAATGGTTCAGATAGATGAATAAGACTCGTGTGCAAAACTATGGTATCTTTATTGTAGAAGCATTTTGCCAACCAGTGGCTTTATCAGTCCAATGCAGAGAAGAATAATGGAGACAATGGAAGTTTGAGGTGATCAGTTCCTCAGCTTGGGACAATATATACAGATCCGGGTGTTGCACATGTGTCTTATTCGACTTCTTGTCAGTTTTGTAAACTTAACCCAATACTTAAGTCCTCTAGAAATGAAGCATTTCCTACATTGAAATTCCCACTATTTTGACCAACAACCTTTTGAAAATACTATTGTGTCTTCCAAGAGAATTTACTATTAAAATTAACCATTGTTCTATAATGCCACAGTAATTTATCTAGTGCAAGATATGCTTGGAATTCCATAGTTCTTTCTTACAGCTATACTGCTGATACTTGAGCCATTGTGCAGCATCTTGCAGAATGAGGAAAAAATCAATATTAATAGTAAGGACTGCAATACTAGACAAGTAGAAAGTACCTGCAGCTGAATTGACTGAAAATGACACCACTGGAAGAAGTGGAAGAAGGTAGCAGAAGTGCCTGGTGAGCCAGGCACTTCTGCTACCTGCTGGAAGTGCCTGGTGAGCCAGATTGTGGTGTGTTTGTGGGCCTCCAGAGTACTAGCAGCATCAGCCATGGTGATCAAGTAATCAGGGAAGCCAGGCATTGGACCAGGTGTGAAGGGAGTAAGAACCTTCAGACCCAGTCAGAGGTATTTCACAGGCATGTGCCTCCACAGACAGCTAACTGAATGCATCAGAAAATAGGAATGTATTGATAGTGAATGTGTCTTTGATGTTTCGTGCATTAATTGCTTGTGAGGAACCAGACTGATTCATCCTTGTCTAGCATACCACGAAGACGGTTCCATGGGATTCCACTTAGGATATTAAACATTCCTTCATTATAGAGGTCTTTGTTAAAAAAGTTACGAGGCTTATGCCATCAGTAAAATTTGTTCAATTTCACAGTCTCTTATAGGAAGGCATTAAAATTACCTAAAAATTCGATTATGTCGACATCTGTTGTATATCCCCTGTAATGTATAATATTTTATACATTGTACAGTTTTGTGCAGTATGGTATATAAAGTATTTTGTTATATTAATATTAATTTAGAATTGCTGTCTATTAGAAAATATATGAAATACAGATCTTGACATGTTTAAATTTTGTTGATAGTGCTATCTATTTTGACACCTCAGAAAGTGTTAACAAGAACATGAAGTATAGAACATTTACTGGAAAGGTTTCTTTGTAATTGTAAATTTATCGTGATAAATGTTTCATATATTGTGCTTAATTTTCAGTGTTAGTTTTAAATGTTTAGCCTTAAGCTTGTTGAAACAGTTTCAAGATTCAACACTTGTCAATTTTCTGAGTTGAAACAGTCAGACTTCTCTTAAAATTTTCTCTTGTGATTCACCGAACCTTTCAAGAATCTCCGAGGCGATGAGGCTCGACTAAGGTTGATTGTGAGTGTGAGATTCATGCTTACTGTGTATATTGGAGTTATTATAGTGGAACACATTGAGAAGTGTCTTTGTATACAGTGCATAGGCTGGGTGTAGATGAGGAATAAGATAGGTTAGTGGGCTGTACATAGTACATACTGTACTGTGTACAGTCTGTATACAGTACTGAGAGATATATTTGTGTACATTGAGAAGTGTATACATCAGTATATATACACACTGAGTATTTACTTTCATCCCTATTTTAAGGATTAAAACATTAGGGATTAGTGGTGTACATGTGAAATGTAGTCATGTGTATTTGCACTATCAGAAGTAATAGGCTACTTCAAAAACTGTGAAAAAATTATATACTGCAAATAAAAGTCAAGAATGGCCTTTTATGTAGATCTTCAAGGTCTTCATGTACAGTAGTAATAGATGTTTTATAATGTCATTTCACTAGACATGATACTTTTACACTATCAGAAAATGGTTTGCTGTTTTATCTGACATTGCCAAAAAAAGACCTACTGACATGCTTTTGGTTTTTAGAGTATGTAGTTGTAAATTGTAATTCCATCTTCATGGCCATCTGCAAAACGTGTTTTTTTTTTTTTTTAATGAAATTTGTTTTTCCGGAGTGGGTTTGGAAAACGTGGCGATTTTGTGATTCATGGCCCTGCCTTGCCTTGGCTTGGCTTGACTTTCTAAGCTTGTGCTCTTGTAAATATTACCTCACAGGGATATTTTGTTCGTAAACAATATCTGCCTCCTGATTCATGTACGGAAAATGACTGCACCATTATTTATCTTAGGTCCTGGTAGTTCGTTTCCTCAACAAATAATTTTAGAATTTCATGTTATGTGAATCGATAGTTGGGATAGTTGTCAGTGGCATGGTGATGCCGACAAATGGTCGAAAAGGACAACTGTGTACAGTTCAGGACATTGTTAAGGAAATTGCAAAACCACTTCCTTCGCTAAATGTCCTGGACAGTGTACAAGTGTCCTTTTCTATAGATGGGATAGCAGGGTCTGAGTGTTATGCCCCATTACTCAGGCAATGGTAGGGTATTTGTGTCAACTGCACTCTGTCGAATGTCAACAGGACTGGTGGTAGCGGTAGTAACAGCAGTGACAGCCATTGCAACAGCTGGTTCAAGCAACTTCATTCCAAATCCCTCTCCACTTATGGCCTTGAAGAATTATCAGTGGTTAGCACAGGTTTTGCACATTTTTGTGAATATAAGAGGGTCCAATTTACAAACACCCTCTCGTACACCTGCATTTACAAATGAGTCGCTTAACATTCACCTACAGAGAACATAAATGTAAAACATAGCTATTCTTTGCACTATTCTTTTATATACAGTAAGCTATGTGATAAAACTCCTCTGTAGTGTTATTTTTTGTAAATGCAATTGAAAGAATGTATCCAATGTATTTTTCAATTTTGCATGCACCTATTCAGTTGCATTTGCTAAAACTACAGTATACAGAAAAGTTTCATTGGAGAAATCGCTTTGTAAGTTAAAAACCCAGTAATACCCCCATTTGTAAATTGGAGATGTGTACATTAATAAAATTTGTCGGTTCCAAATTTTTATGTATGGGGTGGTGCAACTTGTCCCATGTTTTTCGGCAAAAAATCATCAATATTGCAACCTATCGTTTTGCTGTTGCTACCTCTTAAACCATTTCTTGCGGCTGTTTAATCACTCGGTACCTCAGTACCGTTTGATTGACTGATGAATTTGTGGTCATGTTTAGACAATTTGTTAAACTTTTTGGGTTTCGAAACATGACTTACTAATTATGGAAAATAATATGAAAGGAACGAATGTTTATATCTGTTTATTGTACCCACCATAATGGATTAGTAGAAACTTATCAGTAGTAATGGAAGTTATAGTAGTAGTAGTGGTAGTTGAAGTAATGCTGTTAATAGTACAGAAATTGTAGAAGTAAGATAGTATACCAGTTGTAGGAGAATTACTTTTAATAGTAATAAAAATTAACAGAATCGAATTATGCTTGCACCTGGTCATTCATATTTACTACCGGTGAATATTTGGAGAACATCTGAACCTCGTAGGTTTGAATGCTCTGCAAATGTTGCTACTGCCTTCCTTCATTTGTGTAAAATGTCAAAAAAAAACTATCAGATTCACTATTCGACTAAATTTTGAAGAAGAAAACATTCACGTGCCATTTTGGTTCATCTTGGATCATTATAAAGTCATGAATTGATAATAGGCCTAACCACAGTACCGTGTCTTCATCACGTATCATTGTTTGAAAGAGATTTAATGGCTGCATATAGTATTACCTTGGAACTCCAGCGGAAGGCCTCGGCCTGATGTCCAAAAGCTCCAATGGCTGGTCATCGTATGATTTAAGACCCACGTCAGGAAGCACTCATTCCGTTTCCTGACTAACCTTACCTAACCTAACCTAACCTGAAACTCTATACAGCAAAGCTGTTATAAAGCTCCTTTATATTGCAGAATATTTTGTAAATACAATTGAAAACTTTCCAAAATTGAATAACACTTGAAAAGGCCTTCATAGTAAGTTGTTAATCAATTTTTGATGTACAGTGGATCCCCGGATTTTGTCCTTAATCCATTTCAGGTCGGTCTAAATCCGAAATGGACAAAAACCGAAGCAATATTTCCCATAAATAATGTAAATACAATTAATCCGTTCCAGACACCCAAAAATATTAACAAAAAATACATTTTTAAAGAAAAGCTATAGTTTTACATACAGAAAACAATGAGAAAAAATATAAATAACTAATGAAATGAATAAATGAACATTTAACATCACACTTACCTTTATTGAAGACTCTTGGGGTATGGATGGCAAGGAGGGGAGAGGGAGGAGGAGCCGAGGTTATTGTTTGGAAGGGGAATCCCGCTCCATAAGGACTTCAGGTATCAAAGCTCTGTATGGGGTTACTTCCCTTTTTTGTCTTTTACTGGCACTGGACCCTTGTTGCACTAAAAATCTGTCCAGCGAGCTCTGTTTCTGGCATCTCTTTAAGATTTGCTTAAAATGGGACAAGGTATTGTCACTGAACATGTTGCAGATACGGCTTGTATCAGCTTGGTCAAGGTGATTTTTTCCACAAAAGTTTGCACTTCATTCCACTTTGCACAAATGTCCTTAATCACTGTTTGTGACCTCTGCTTCATTAGCATATTTATCCCTTTTGCAACATCAGCTTCCTTGATTTCTATTTTCTTTGCCAGGATGGCCAGCTTGGCCACACGTACGCCACTCGTATTTTTCTACAATCTCTTTCTTGAATTTTATCGTGTTTCTTGCCTTCTTTACCAAAGGGCTGGCACTAGGAACTTTCTTTGGGCCCATGGTGGCTTATTTCACAGTCACACTCGATAAACAAGTGCAAAAAATAATGGATTATTATGAAATGTTTCGGATGAATGCTCACTCAACCAGTGACAGAGCCAGATTGAGAGATGTACATGAGTGGCGGCATCCCAGGCAGGTGGATGCGTCTGATTCGGACTGTTTCTGGGACGAGGTACGAAATCCAGAGCAAAATTTCACCGAATACAGTGGTCGAAATCTGAATCGTAGGATAACCGGTGCGGACGAAATCCGGGGTTCCACTGTACTTGTCACTTGCATTTGGAAAAAATGCACTTTGTATAATAGTTTATATGAGAGCTTACTGTATTATATAGTTTAACTTTTAATTGAATTGTTGCAGTTATATAGCAACCATTATGGGCACTTTGTATTTTCATAACATTTGTGTAAGTGACTCATTTAAGAAAAAGCTAAATTTCTGAATTAGGTAAGTAAATTTTCCCATCTTTAAGCAGACTCAGTCTTAATATACACAGGATAAAGCTACAACGGAAGTTTTGGTTTATTGCATCTGGATATTATTGTTGTTGGGCCACTCAAGGTGCCTTGATGCTGGGAAACTGTTTTTAATTAAAGGAATTGGAGGTGCCCTTGTTTTCCTCAGATTACCTCCCATTTTCCATTTAATTGGGATTGAGATTTGTTTTCTTATGTAGGAAGAATAAAGCTGGATTGGTAAGGTGTACTGCTTGTATATTTTAGTGGAGTGTACAGGATGCAGACACAAATGCAGTCAGTGTATTGAGAGATTTATTGATAACATTTTGTCCACACAGTGGGCTTTTTCAAAATGCCAATAATTTATCTCATTACATACAATGCATTAGTGTTTTTTTCATCGTGTCTGTATTTTATTCTATTTCTCTGTGGAGTGATCAGGATTCAAACTTGCAGTCTGGGATTACCTGCTCATTGCTTTAGGTCCTTGCTCTTCCCACGGAGTGTCATGAAAACTTGAGTAAGCTCTCGTAGTATCTGAGTCACAGTAAATGTTGTTGGATCTCTGCGTCCAGACTTGGAGGCAGATCTGGCATGACACCAGGTAAGAACTGTTGTGTGTGCCATGGCACCATTGAAGCATGTGTTGATACAGATTTGAATTGTACAACCTTGGTGCTTTCAGGAGCTTCTCAAATTTATCTCATTGTATCCTGAATATTGGGGCACGCTGATGCACTAAACAATAAGGCAAAATCAGTTGATTCCATGATCAAACAAATATTTGATGAACCCCTTATGCTTTTGATGGGAAACAAGCTTCCGATTTGCATATCAAGGCAATTATTATTTGATTAGGACCAGCGTGCTCTTTAATGTAGTAGGGCATAGTATTTCTTGAATGGAGTAGGGCACAATATTGCTGTTGATTCACACTTCACCTCCCAGGTATGTTTGGCCTTTTTATACTGTTAAAGTCTAGAGATCAAGATTATGGAGTTAATGTTATCCATGGAACAACAACCAACTGGTATTTGTTATCCATGAAACAATAGTTAACTGGTATTTTATTGGAGCTCAGGTTTTGGGTTACTGTGAATTGTAAAAGGGATTTAAAACTAGTGAACCCTCGGTTATTGGCTGTAATCCGTTCCAGAAGGTCGGCCTAAAACCAAAATGGGCTAAAACCAAAATAATATTTCCCATGAGAATTAATGTAAATACAATTAATCCATTCCAGACCCAAAAATATTTATTCTTTAAAAAATGTATTTTTTGTTAATTATAGTTTTACATACACAAAACAATGAGAACTAAATAAAATAATTGAACATTTAATTCACTATTACATACCTTTATTGAAGACTTGTTGCTACACTCCCTGTCTGTCTGCTACACTTCCTGCCTCCCTTCCACAGCATGTGTAAAGAACTTAGGATAACCCAAAAAAAGTCAGAGTGACTTATTTCCATTGGGGTCCTGCCTCCCTGCTAAATTCCCTTTTGCAATATTAGCTTCTTTGATTTCTACTTTCTTTGCCAGGATGGAAATGATTGCTAATTTGGATTTCCCATACATCCTAGCACTTGAACACCACTCTCGTATTTTTCAACAACTTCTTTCTTAAATTCCATTGTTTCTCACTTTCTTTACCAAAGGAACTTTTCTAGGAACTTTCTTTGGGCCCATGGTTGCTTATTTTGCAGTTGCAATCAATCAGTAACCACAAAAAACAAAGGATTATAGTGAAATGTTTTGATGAATGAGCAGAAGTTTCCTCACTTGCCCAGAGAGACAGCCAGACTGACTCATGAATGTGCGAGCAGCGGGCAGGCGGGTGAATGTGTCCAGTACAGCCAATAAGCGAAATAACAGCCGGTAAACAGACTAAAATTTTGGCCCAAAAACCGGGCGATAACCAAGTTGGCCGATATCCGGAACAGCCAATAACCGAGGTTCCAATGTATATATTTTTATAAACTATTATTTGATGTCAGTTTTTGTTTAGTAGCTTCCATTTATGAATATAGTAGTTCCTTTTGTGCTGGAAGTCTTTATAATGAAAAAAGGAACCAGTCTGGTTTTATTCTCGTGAAATATTTGCCTTTGTATATGTATTCATATTTTTTCCCTCATTACCAATATTGCTTTTCAAAATGTGCAACTTGGGCAAAAGGTGGCAAATGGTGAATCAAAGATGTCAACAAAATAAGCCTTTTTTTTGTGTTTTTCATTTAGTGTTTAGTCCTTGGAGTTTTATCGGGTACAGTACTTAGAGTTCCAGGGAGATCATAAATTGTTTATTCTGTTGATGCTTTTAAAAATGCTAAGGCCTTTTATGTTTTAAACCCATTGTATATGGTGAACCTTTTGGGCTTACCACTTAATTATTATATTGTATATGGGAAAATGTAAAGAATTTTTTAAATGTCATTTTGTTGAAGACAGTAAGGTTCAGAAAAAAGTTGTACACAAAATGATACCAATTCTTTTTAATAGAAAACCTCTAACAAAGATGAGATGAGATGACTTAGGAAGAAAGGCACAAAATGCAATAATTTGTTTGCCAGAAGCATTTCATTCGAAATGTACATTTGGAGTGACCCTTGGCCAAAATGTTTTCAATTAACAAGTCTTTAGACCTACAGTGGAGGACCAAATTTATTTGGGAGGTCCATTCGAGATGACTGAAAACAAAATTTTTTGGGATGCCGGAAGGTCAAGCCAGCTTGGTATCGGCTTGATGAAAGCTCCTGGAGAGCAAAACATTTCCACAATAAAATGTATTAGTTGCATCTATATCCTGTTACCTGACATCTTGCTGGAAATTCCGCCATTATTACTAAATGTCCTAAGTGATTGCATTTTGTGTTTTTCCACAGGTTATTTCATACCTCAGTATCCAGTATCATTTATGCCATGAGACATGAACGTCAGCTAGGAAACCCCCTGGGGGTGGGGAGGGCTCTCAGTTGAGAAATTGGAGTTACTCTCTCCCCTTCCCTGGATGAAATCTGATTAGCTAATCCATTCCCCAGGCATCATATGATATGCCCTCATTGGCTTATTACTCCCCATTATGACAATTTCAATGGCTTATTACTCTCCATTACACAGTGGTACCCCAAGTTTTGTACAGCTCCCAACTTGAACAGTTATGTAAGTGTATTATTGTAAGTGCATTTTTGGGGGTCTGAAATGGACTAATCTAATTTGCATTATTCCTCATGGGAACAAATTCGTTTGGTAACGACACTCGAACAACCTTCTGGAACAAATTTTGGCCGAAACTCGAGGTACCACTGTACACACAGCCCACACACAGGAGAGAGATTCTGACACCATTTTGGTCTGACTTGGATCATTTGCAAGCCACACTAACACAAGGGAGTGAAGAAGCCAGCATATATAAGCAAGGGGGACATGGACAGGACAGAGAGAGGAAGAACATTGAAATGGTGGCAGTAGTAATAACGGTAGTGGTAGTAGTAGTAGTACTTCCACTACTAGCCTTAACATTATCACTACTACTGTTTTCTTCTCTCTGTACCGTCCCTGTCGCCCTCACCTATATATACCGGCTTCTTACTCCCTTGTTAGTGTGGCTTGTAAATGATCAAGTCAGACACAAAACGTTAAGTCATAATCTTCACTGTCTTATCACTTCTCATTGTGACAGTTGCACTGACTTGTTACCATTATGGCAGTTTCACTGGCTTATTACCTCCCTTTATGGCAGTTTCACTGGCTTATTACTTCCCATTATGACAATGTCACTGACATATCACTGTAGTATTATTATTACAGCCTCTCCTCATTTAACAACAGGGTTCTGTTTCTAAGAGTAGGTTGGTAAACGAATTGGTCGTTAAGTGAGGAGCATACTATACTGGTAGTGGGTTTATGTCAACCATCTTTAGGTATTATTTTAATGTTACCTTTGCACTATTTATAACATATTTAGTATATTTTTAAATGTTTATACAGTTGTGTACTCTATACTGTAATAAACAGAATAGAGGAAATCAGCTCTAATATGCATTACCTAGGTTTGTATACTGATTGGAGAGCTGGTCATAAATCCAAGCGGTCGGTAAATGAGTACGTCGCTAAGTGAGGAGAGGCTGTATTATCATCATCACACTTGAAAGTATCACTATCTATTATGATAATTTAGCCCAGTGCTGTTACACACGTGGCATAAAGGCAATGAGTTTTTGTTAGTGGTTTTCTTGCTTATTTTTTGTTATGGTAAAATTCTCACCATAGTGTTTTGTAAATACGTACTTGTATGTATAATGCACTCCCCTCTTAGAGGGGTACATTGATACTGAAGGGATCTTGATAGAAGAAATTGGAGCTACCTTCCCTGGATTAATCCAGTGCCTCTCATTTACCTATAGCACTGTGATCCCTATGGGTTTAGCACTTTTAAATGATGTACATACATTCTGTGACTAGAGACTTAAGGAAGACGTCAAGAAACAGTGTGTACAGTACGTGGTTAGATTTTGTAGCTCGTATTTATTACACAGTGGAGTATATTGTACAGTACATACCTTTGCACTCCATCAAATCTGCTGAACCTTTGTATTTTTGTTAAACATATAAATTTCTTTGGTTATTTGTATGGCAGATTATATGATAATCCTTATATGTAATTATTATAATATACGATAATCCAGCCTGTCCTTGTTCTCATTTGAATTAATGGTACTAATATTTGGCAAACTGAAATTTAGTGTATAGTTGCAAGAGATCATTGTTTGAAATTCTTACATTAAGGATATAATTTTATATATAGTAAAAGTTCTGACACGGGATTACATTCCTGAAAATCCTCACTCGATAAAAAAAAAAAAAAAAACTGTAAAGTTTAGAATATGTAGGGAAAAAACAGGGTTATATTTTAGACATCTATAATTTTTTTTCCTCAAAATTAGTTATTAGGTCAAAATGGCTAGTTTATTTTTGTATTCTAGTTATCATTGCTTGACTATAGTATATCTTCCCTTGCATTCTAGTTATCATTGCTTGTTGGCAAGGCATTGTGTGGAGGGGGTTGATGTGGCCCTACTGGTCTGAGATAGATTACTGTGGTTCTTGTGATATTGATGTAGAATATAAGTTGTACACAATATTGGCAAGTTGACACACATCCAACATTTAGGTTGTCAATGGTTGATGACTGAATGTTCCTGGAGTGCTCAGTCCACAGTGTTACTTTTGTCTTATTTAGCTCTACTGACCTATGTAACCTTATCTAGATAAGTAATGTGCAATGGTTTGGTATCTATTGGTGAGGGATTTGGCCTGCTCAGCAAGCTTCTTCAGGCAACATACAGAGGTGGCTTAAATACTGGTGCCAACAGAAGCAGTGGAGAGGTAGATATGAGACAGTCAGTCCCTCAGTCTTGGTGAGTGTTCACCTCCACAGCTTTCACCGAAGCTATGAAGCTGACACCTACCAAGGCAGAGTGACTGACCACCTTTTATCTTCACTACTACTGTACTTGTTGCCTATACATTTGAACTAAAGCAAACCATACCACGGGCAGGGATAGGACCCACGATCAGAGCCTTGAACTAAAGCAGCTCGTTGAGGAGGAGAACTGTCTTGTCAATAAAGACCCCACTCTGTTGCAAGTCTTGATCTACTAGTGGCATTACATGTCATTACTATAATCTAGCCTAATATAAATGTTGATAGTAAAATATGGTACAGGTCGGCCATCATTAATCTGGCATCATTGGGACCTGTAGTGTGCCAGATTAGAGTGGCCAGGTTAGAATACACTTCAATTAAAATATCAATAGACTTTGCTACATCTGGCTCATTTTTATCACTGCTTTCTCCTCCTCTAGCTTGCTGCTGTGGATTTACAACCATTGCACAATTTCTGAGTCAGTATAATGATGAAATTTGAAATTATGCTACCCGAAATTAGTGCCGGAACCAGATAACTGATTGCCGGATTAGTGATGTCTGACCTGTACTACAGTACATGTCGACATGCACTTAATGCAAGGATTTTACTCATGCATTTTTTGCAACTAAAGTTAAATTTCTGGGTTTTGAATGTTAAGTATCAGTATGACTCAGGAGACTGGACAGGTAAAGTATGACGAGCAGCAGCACTGTGTGACCCTTTATGGGTTTAGCACTTTATTATAACAGTGCTGTATGATGAGACAATTAACTTGGTACATAAGCAGATTAAATTGCTCATGAGGATATTGTGTACGTATGGTTAATATAAATCTTTATTCTGGAATAAGGTAATTTATGTAAAATGAATAAACAGGTGTTGAGTGTAACAATTTTTTTTTTTTTAATGTTTTTCAGCATTCTGCCTTGAAGGTTACCTTGAAGCCGGTGACAGGTTGATGAGCAAGACGTGTTCAGTAAAAATTGTTGAAACGTTTTCCCTGCACAGCAAGCTTCATCAGTCGAATGCATAATGATCACAGCAATGGAGATGAGTTACGAGGTTGTTTTGAGATTATCACTCCCTTAGGCTTATAGACTGACAAGCACTGACAGTCGGTGCTTGTCAGTCTCCAAGCCTGACATCGATGTTGAGTGATGGATCACCTTAAATCTTCATCTGCACTAGTCCTGTTTTCACTGTTGTAATCACCTTTGTATTCAACTGATGAAGTCCTCTTGCTCATTAACTTGTTGGTAATACAGTGATACCCCGAGTTTCGTACTGCTCCCAGCTCGAACAGTTATGTAAGTGTATTTTTGGGGGGTCTGAAATGGACTAATCTAATTTACATTATTTCTTATGGGAAATTCATTCTGGAATGAATTATGTACGAAACCTGGGGTACCAATGTATATACGTAATTAGTTATGGGTTCTCGATCCAAGAATTTAAATCTACCTTCCTCACCTTGATGACAATGGGCTTTTGATTCAAGGAACTGTAATTTTTTTTTTTTTAATTTATCCACTTTCCCAGGTGCTATAGGACCTTTCCCCCCCTCTTCAAGGGGGGCTCCTTGTTGTGGTGAAGAGGCTCTTGGTCTGAGGAATTAGACCTGTCAGTCTCCTTCCTCAGACCAAACCTAATTACCCCCAATCCCCCCTTCCCTATCCCATCCTCCCCTTTTTCCTTTCCTTCTCCTCCTCCCCACCCCTCCCTTTTGCCCTTCCTTTTTGGCCTTTGGGATTTTTTCCCACAGGCACACTAGTTCCTAGGTAGGGGAAAGGGTACCAGGGTCCATCCCATTCCGTTGAGGTTCTTGGTGGTGGCGTAGTTTGCCGTGGAATCTGGATTGCCTGGGGATGTCCCAATCCCTCTCTGGTATCCCGGAGGGTGGCTTTGGGTGTGTCTCGGGCGACGGGTATATCTCTGGAAGCCACCTTTCGGATTCCGGGGGTGGTGGCCGAAGGAGGTATGCTTTGTGGCGGATATCTAGCCGCCCTCTCTTTTGTCCACAGAGGTAGCTCGGCAGATGTGAGGTTGCTATCCCGGATTGCTGGTTTACTGGCATGATGGGTAGGGTATGGCACGGGTTTCATGCTGCATCTACGCTACTTGCGGTGCTGAGGTCCTCTTGGGCGCGGAGGGAGATTTCTGGCCCTTTCATTCCTCCTAGGAACTATCCCTCCCCTGTCCCCCCTTTTTTTTTATTCTTTTTTTTATTTTTATTTTCTTTTTTTTTTTTCTTAAAAACAAAACGAAAGAAGTAACCTAACCACGGAGAACCCAATCCATGAACCTGCTACCCTCAGGCCCCTACTTGATACCACACCCTATTCTGACCCCGCCTCGTCTTTGGACCACTTTTCAGACACTCCTCATGCCTCTGTACCTCTTGCCAGTGCTGTTTCCTCACCCGCTTCAGATACTGAGGTCTCGACTGACTCCTTCGATTTATCTGACCTCCGCTCTCCTTTGACTATGCTTCCGGTCTCTGCCTCTACGGTATGGCAATTTTCGAATCGCCGGCCCGTTCCACATCAGACCAACTCTGGTCCCACGCCTAAACGCTGACGACAATTACCTGCTGATGATACTTCTCCACCTTCTCGTTCTTCTCAGAAAAGATCGACACATCCTGCACTCCCTTTCCACGCTCAGTTTCAGAATGCACAATGGACTAAATTCTTCACTTTACGACCGACTTCCTCTACTGCCTATCTTTCCGACCACAGTACGTATTGGCAAGGCACTCCTACGCCATGTTGGTAAAGATATTTCTTTTCATGCTCTTAAGAGCGGTATGCGCATCATCACTGTACAGAATGCTACCCAGGCTCATGATCTTTCTCTTCTTTCCCATATCGATACTGTTCCCTTCAGATTTCCAGCCATAAGTCTACTTAAATGAGTGGAAACTGCTACTCAAAGAGGCAGAAGGTCTCCTTATACCTTCATGCAGCTTTCATCTCCGCCTGGGCGTGGAGACTACTGCAGGTTTACCTCCTGCAGCCAAAAACGTCCCTCTCTACTTCTGATTCTATCTGCAGCCTCCTCTGTGGTTAGCTTCCCATAATCACTCCCATTCATAATTCTTTTGCTGTCCAGGCTCAGGCGTCTCCTACTTCAACGTACTCAGTCTGTTCTCGCCTTCATGTTCTCTACAAGCCTTTATCAGCAGACATATCTCGCATGACGACACCTCCCACCTGCCCCTCTACTTCTCTAAAGCCAAAAACGCCCTGGGAACCCTCCTCCCTCTCCCACTCAGCTTTACCTTCCTGTCTCTGTGGTTCTTCTCTCACTGCTCTGTTACAAGTGTGTAGGAGGCTCACCCTCCTCCTCGCACTGTACCTCTCCTGGCCCTCCCAAGCTCTTCCCTTTAAGCACCCCAGGCTTGCCTCTGTCCCCTTCCACGCCTCTTTTCTCCAGTTCCCTCCACCCTTTCACGCTTCTCACTACCTTGCAGGCGAAATCATTGCAGTTCCACCTTTACTACCTTCCACCATCTCCAATATTGTTCCCATAATGACGCCTGAATTCGAACACTGGAAGCAATTTCTGAAATATAGCTGCAGAGACCAACCACCTGCATGTACATTGATCCAATCTCTGTTCCTCTCTCCTCTCCATTCCAAGTAATCCCTTTTCCAAAAACGCTCCTTCGCTGCTTGAACGCTTCCGATCTCCCATGTGACTTTCTAACCCTTCCATCCAGAGAGGGAACCCTTCTTTTTACTCAGTAGATTCAGGATATCTTATTTACACAATCATGGCCTATTTACAGTGGAACAGCACATGCCTTCAGGTAACACAGTGAGCCTTCAGATGTTACTTCCAGTTTTCCCTGTTGGTGTTTGCTTACAGGAATGAAAATTACACTTCCACAAGTTATCTATATCCCATCTCAGGCTATGCACTTGCTGATTCTTCAGATTCTTTCTGATGGACCTTAATGAAAGTGCCTTCTTTCATTTAATGATATTCAGTGTAATTACTCATTATTTGTTCGTGATTTATTGCATTACACAGCAGCCCTGCACTCACTTGCACAGGTGCACGCTCTGTTCTCTATATCTCTCTCCTTCTCAGGCATTATCTATCTGAGGTTGTTTCTTCTGCTCTGCTGCCATCACACCGCTTTCTGGTTACTTACATTTTAATGCCTTCTATTTTCTCAGCATAGGGGGTTTTCATCGTGATTTGGCATCTGAAATGAGGCTTTTCATGCTCCAATTCCCATGTTTCAAATACAGGTACTACACTCATTTTGATCCTCGGACTCAGCACTCTCTCTTGCATCGATCTCTCAGTCTGCTCTTCCTCCACCGTGATTAGACTTCACCTGGTCTGTTCTCCCAGATTTATACATGAAAATCATTTCCATTCTTACTTCTCTGTATCTGGCAGCTTCACTTCGTATCCCACGCCTGGCAATTTGATCAGGCAAATTGAACCCTTTAATTACAATCAATCATTGTTTTTAGTGAGGTTCCTTTCTCTTCATCCTCCATTGATGAGTTTACACCTCTGCTCGCCCTCCGTTTCAACTGCAGCTCATTCTATACCCAACCGGTAGTACTCAGAAATGCGTGGCTCTGTGGTATCCTGTTTGTGCTCGCAGAAAATGCCAGAAATGCTGGGCCAGCACAAGGCAGGTACCGCACAATAGAACCACGGAGAGATTCTCATCTTTACAGAAGCGCACGCCGCGTGTCATCCGTGATGCTAAATCGCACGGCTAGCGTAGATTGTTCCACCATCACTTCGCTTCCCCATGGAGTGCAACTGGAAAAAGTACGAAACTGAGTGGGAAATATTCTCCATCCTGCTTGTTCTGCGGCGCCGGTGCTGATATAGCAACCATCTAGATGTTGCCAATGAAATTACAACGATGGTCCATATTTCAGGGCTCCATCTATGCCCTATTTCTTTCTCAAAGTCTGCAGAGAGTTAGTACTCTGGACTTTTCTTCTCTCAGAGAAGAACAGCATGTGCCTTTGACTTCAAGAACTGATAACACTCAGCTTGCCATCATCGGCAGCTGGGCCCACGGTGATTCTACATTCACACATATGCTACAACATTTGGCATCAGCCAGCCTCTGTAGTCCTATTATGCCTTTTCAATCTTATTTGGTCAGTTAAGTAAGTTTCCACAGCTGTGAAACATTGTTCTCCTTCTGCAAATCAGGTACTACGGGACATGACGCCCAGATTATCACCTGTTGCTCTTGCTTCAGTGAGTTTGTAACGTGGATGGGAACGCTTCAGCAAAGCCAGATCGCGAGTATGGTATTAGAGACAAATAGTCTTCTCCACTGGCACAGGGCTTTCAAGGGAATGCTCACTACAGCGGTTCTCGCCACGCTTGACATGTAGTTCAGAATGCCTTGCTAATAACCACCTCGGTTATTGCCATACTCTTTTGACTCCTGAGAAGGCATACACACAACTTGGGAGGTATATTATTTTGGCCCAAGCCCACTCCTTAGGCCTCTCCGAGGCACCCAATGTCCTTCCTTAAGAACTTATTAACTGACAGACATTTGCCTAGTTTAGACAATGTGCTCTCCCGACTTCATCTAAGCTGGAAGGTGTCTTCAGGATGTGTTCCTGAGCACAACACTTTTTCTCCGGCATATTAATGATTTGGCCTCTAGTCTTCCATCAAATACTTCAATACCTTATGTTGATGACTTCACGATTGCTTCGCAGGCGCTGGACTGTCTCCTCATTTCAGTTTCTCTCCCAGCATGCGGTCGCATCATGGTTTCAATTGGGCCACTTACATGGGTTTAAATTTTCCAGCACTGAAACCCACTCAAATTACTTACTAGACACTGTCATCCTCCAACATCCTCAAATTCTATGGTCTGAGGCCAGAACGTGATACAGTCAAGTTTCAGTCGCTTTGGATCAGAGGTTATCCCCTCGGGAAACCCTATGATACCTGAAGGCAGCTTGCCATGCCAGCCAAGAACTCTAAAATCTCTTCATCTTTCATGGGAGCTGATTGTCGAACTTTCCTCGCTCATATTCAACTCTATTTTATCAAAACTTGACATGGTGACTAGATCTATTCATGTGCATTCCTGCTACTCTTTCTAGCCTTCATCCAATACGCTCACGTATGATCCATGCTTTATGCCTTGGTGCTTTTTGCCTTCCCTGTTGAGAGCTCTGTAGAAGCAAATGCCCATCCTTATCCGATCAGCCGGATGCCCATTGTCATGAAGGAAGGGGGTAGCCCTTGTGTTTAGCGCTTTCTTTTGATTATAATAATAATACTATACTGCCCATGATCTCCGCATCCTTCCATTTATAGAATGGGTTACTGATATTAGTAGACATTCTTATTTGTTTCATCGCCTGTTTACTCCGCTCTTCTCTCTTTCATTTTCATTCGCTTCTTTTGTCTTCTCTTTCCAGTTACCACCTTCTTCGAGGTCTGGTGTGTAGCATCTCACTTTTCCTTACCTCTGGGAAAGCCCCAGCTGTTCGAGTCTGTTCTTTCTTTTCCCCTGCTCCGAAAGCTCAACTGTTCATGGCTCGCTCCTGCCTTTTCTAACTACCCACTCATTCCCATGCCATTGCAAAGCTGAGATGGCTCCTAAGCCCTTGACGGTAGATCTCGCATAGTGTTTCCTGACAGCACTCACGAGGCATTTACTTATCTCTGCAGAGTTTTTACTGCTGAATTGTGCATGCCATTCTGCAGCACTTATCTGCATTGCATCTATGCTCGTGGCCACTACTCAGGGTTGTCTCAGACTCTTAGTGCTTGTTAGGTTATACAGAAATTTGATACACCTCACTTCAGTCCTCTGTATCCAACTTTGGCTGCACCAGATCTTACCACACAGATATTGTTTTTGTTGGGTCCCTGGTCGTGTTGATTTATTGCAGCAATGTATCAGGCAGATACTGGCTGCCGGTCAGCAGTACATGACCTACCAGCTCTATAGAGGCCTCCATTTACGGACTATTTTGCCGTAAAGCCACCACCTTACGGCACTGCTGTGGCAATGTTATTCACATTATGCCCGGTAAATAAATCAATTTGGCTAAACTGAGAAGAGCGGTCTGTCGCTTTCATCACCAATGCCTATGTTGGAGACTACGCTTCCTGGCTTTCAGATTGGCCATACCGCCTCACTCGCGCATATTCCGCGAGAGCCGTTCTCTTCTTGTGGGAGAATTGCCAGGCTCATTATCAGTCAGCCACATTCTGTTGACTCGCTCTAATGATTAACGAAAGCATGCAGAATTTCATCTCCGCTCGAAGTTCTCACGCTCTGCTGCTCCTCTTTACTCTTTCCTTCGCCGATGAATCACTCACATCGACACACTCATTGAATTTCCACAAACAACTGACTTCACAAACTCTGATACCTCCAGCTCTTTCTACCTCAATCTCTTGCTACTTCTACTCCCTATGTACTAATTCTCTTTTTGCCCTTATGGTTTTCTGCAACCATTGATTACCCTTTCTCCTCTTTCTTTAAGCGCCTAATGGTCTCGCTCTCTTCCTTTACCCTGCAGCGCTGTATAGCCCTTGTGGGTTTAGCGCTTGATAATAAGAAGGCACATAAGACCCTTCATCGCTGTAGAGCCCTTGTGTGGCTTAGCGCCCTTTTGATTGCAATATTAAAGCAGGAGCCCTTTGCCTGCATTTTTCTCCACCCAATTCCCAGCCAGAGAGACGGTAACAAGGATGAGCTGCAGCACAAACTGCACGCAGAGAACCCCCAAAAAAAAAAATGTTCTTTACATCATGTTGCATGGCCTTGGTGGTTTAGCATCATCTGATTATACACACTTCTCTTTTGCAGTCTTCTCATGTCTGGAGTTTATCTGGAGAGAGTTCCAAGCCGACGCTCTCGGCCCGGTTCAGACCAGGCTCTCTTAGTCAAAAGCCCCAGATGCACTCCACACCAGGTCGACTAACACCCAGGTAACGCAGGTTTTACTGATGGGGGAACATAGACAACAGGTGGTGCAAACACGCCCAATGTTTCTACCTGCTGGGAATCGGAACCCAGGCCTTCACTCGTGTGGAAGGGAGGCAAATCACCAGGCCACCAAAGCTTTATTTGAAATGCAAAACCATCAATGCATGTGTACATGTATAAAATAAGATTAATGAAGGTAAACTAGAGAGAGAATGAGAGTGTATTATTGCTATTATAATTAAAAGAAGCGCTTAAGTCACAAGGACTATAAGAAAGGCTGCAGGGTATGGAAGGAAGTTTAGGTACTCAGGGTGTGGCAAAAAGGGAGATGACGAGTAATAGGTTACGGATAATAGCGGGGTAGGTGATGGTGAAAGGGTAAAGGCAGCAAGAGACTGAACTAGAAAAAGGCTATGAGGGAAAGTGTGTATCACTGTGAGTTTGTGAGTAAACAGAGTGAAGTTTCATGAGTTATGTAAACAAAACGCGATACACAGTTCTGACACTCTAATGGTTTCTGTCTCACTCTTGTCAATATAATTAGAAAACATCACATTTGTTAATTTATATGTTATGTAGCATGTTTATTAGGTATAATTTTGAAAAAAATCAGATGGATTAAGCAAAATGTCTATATTAACGCTTTATAGACATTTAATGCGCTCCGTGATTATTATTATTACATTATGTTGCAGGAGCCTTTTGTGGCTTAAAGCGCTTCTTTTGATTATAATAATACTAATATGGCGCTTCTTCTCAAGACAATTACACTCTTAATGAGTGGCTCTGAGACAGACAAGCAAAGACAGACACAGGTAGACAGAAAGACAGACACACAAAGAGAGACAGACAAAAAAAAAAGACAGACAGACACACAGAGATACAGACAGGTTTATGTGCAACAGTGAAAACAAATAGAGTTCAAGAGTAAAAGCCTTGCCATAATATCTAAAAAGGCAATCTAGACTTCCATCTTAGGGGCTATGGTGAATTCTTACGTCCAGTTAGTGCCATGATGCTGATAGGCAGTGGGCCATCAACGATGCTAGTTTACGACACATTGCTTATAGCATTAACAACATAGCAGTGTGTATCAGCCGGGCCGCCCAGCCTATGAGTCGCCAGATTTACCATTGTAAGTCAGATATATGTCGAGCAGGTCGTAAGCTCTTGATGGTAGTATTCAGTTTTGTGAAGAATTCTTTAAACTGCAGATTACAATAAAAGATTATATAGTACGCTTATAAGAGCTGCTGGAATGTACAGTGGTACTTCTCGATATAAACTTAATTTGTTCCAGAATGTCAGTTCGGCGTCATACCGTAACAAATTTGTTCCTATATGAACAATATAAATTAACCGCTTCAGACCTCCTGCAATACACTTATAAAAGCGCACTACATAATTGAGCTTGAGTCGTTCATATCCCGAGGTACCACTGTACTTGATGCCAGTGAGGGGCTCTTAATCCAGGGAATCGGCAACTACCCATCCCTGATCAAACAACATTCTGGGGTAAGGGAAAATATCATTTTGAGCCAATGGAGGCAACAGCACTGTCTGAATTCCTGAAACAAGATCCCCTCACTGAAAGCATCATGAACCTCTTCCCAGAGAAGAAGCAATTCTATAACATAACGCTTTACAAAATAAATCCAGGCAGTTCCTGGAATGAGAAAAGGCAGATTCAAAGATCATTTAAATGTAATAATTCTTATGGGTTTGGCACTTAAATGCTTAGTATTAATTATGTATGTTTCATTAAAATTATGAATTTTAGATTATCAACTAAGCTCCTAAACCTGTTGGCATTATACAGCATGTAATTATTAGCTGCACTTCTTGTGGTTTAGCGTTCTTGATTAGTACGGTGTTAATACTAATAATTAGCTGCATCATGACCCAATAATAATCCCTTACTGCCACTTTGACTCTCTTGCATCCCCTGCTCGGGCGCCAGAGCAGCCTTTGTGTGGCTTAGCTTTTGATTACAGGACACACAATTCCCTGCTCAAGGGTGCAGATGACTCCTGAGATTTAGCCTCTCAAGGAAGGCCTTTGACGTTGGTGAGGGGTTTTGATTTAGGAATTGATCTGTGCTCCAGTTCCCCAATTAATGCAACACACTGCACATCCTCTCAGGCGCTGTATGAAACTCTCCGTGTTTAGCTGCCTCTGATTATAATGCTAATAATAATGATTTAGCATTCTTTGATTATAATAATGTACTTGAGAACGTACACTGCAATCACCCAACGACTGCCTCTTCACTCAACAGCACACCTCATGAAGGCCCTGATTTGATAGGCCTGATTTAGGAATTGAGCTCAGCCCAGTTCCTCAAATTAGCTGAATGTAGCCTCCATCCCCTGCGCGCTGCATAACCTCCTGGGCTCTAGCGCTCCTCGATTATAATACATTAACTAATTAGTGATAGCATGCTTGAGAAGATATGATAGCTAATGTTGAATGATTTTCAGGTTTAATATTTGATGATAACAGCAATGTTAGTCTCTACCATGGTCTAGTATTCTCATCACAAGATGGGTCATAGGCAGGCAATATTTTAATATTTACAGTTACAGCTTTAACTCTACCTATGTAACTATCAAATAAAATATTACCACACATAAGGACTGCACCAGGATGTAAATATAAGTTGCATAGTGTGAAATAAACACTGCTTATTATCAACAAATATTAAACCTAGAGGAGTCATTCAGCATTAGCTATCACATAAATGTATACAGATACTGCTGTGTCTACTTTCTGTTGAAATGAAAGAAACTGCAGTCATTTAGAGAGATGAATTCTAAAGACATTCTAAGAATTACATATTATAATCAAAAGAAATGCTAAATCTGCATTATTATTATTATAATTATGTAAAGTATTAAACCCGAGGATTATACAGCGCTGGGATGTGGAAGGCATTCAGTTGCCACCTGAACTGGAGCAGGATCCAATTTCTCAAACCAAGAGCCCTCACTAACATCAAGGAACTTTCTGAGGGGACAGACAGTGTAATATATGAGGCCAGCTTTGGTTCCCACTGCCATATTACACTGTTACATTATGAGGTTCGATGTTATGAGGGGCTTTGATTTAGGGATTGGATTTGTGCCTGCTCCTTCGAATTGTTTGAATGCTCTTCCGACATTCTTTCAGGCGTTGTATAATCTCCGGTTTAGTCGCCTCTTGATTATAGCAAGAAAATATACCGTCACATTCCATCACTTATATACGTTACATACGTAGTGCTGAAAATGTGTTAACTGAGCTGAGACTTCCAGAATAGAACAAGGATGTCCCAAAGTCTGGCTTATGATCTAACAAACTACTGGAGGTTCAAAGGCTCGCCCAGATAACCGGAACATTAGCAAAGAGAATCGCCATCTCGGAATTATTATTATAATCAAAAGAAGCACTCGCCCTTCTTGGAGCCAAAAATAAATCACTAGTGAGACACATCTGGACAAATTAATATAGACGCTAATGTCACAACCCCGCCTCAAGTCCCACACAAAAAAAAAAATAGCATTTTGCTAATGCAGTGCCTCACCTTGAGCCACTGTCTAATGTCTCTCTCTTCCAACCCTGTTCTCCTCACTTGATCCTCTTCCAACTAGCTGTTTAAAAGACCCGGCATCCGGCATTTTTTTATGCTCCACAGCTGCACATGACCCTTTTGTCATTTAGCGATATATTTGATTATAATAGCATTACACTTTGATGCAGACACCATTATAATAATTATAATAATATAAATAGTTTTTTGCAGCAATTATACCGCATATTAAATGTATTCAAACTTCATAAATAAATATATTCACCACTCACTAAGTGTAAGTATTATGGTATAGTAGTCTCTGATTCACAGGGGATGTTTTATTTATTTATTTCATTTAGTAATTTAGCATACATACAGAGTGTACAAAAAAATACAGTAAGAGTAGCACACAAAGCTATAGTTTGTGGTACATAGCAATGATGGGATGGTTTAAAATTAACTTGTAAGATTAACTACAATGATGTAATCAGTGATAAAACATTATTGTAAATAGATAATTATAAAACACAAATGAGTATTATGCAGCAAGGGTCATATGGTTGTAGTGTTACTGTACACATTCAGTAGAATGGAGTATTCGTTAGAGTATTTAAAAAATAACAAAGTTAGATTGGGTCTTAGGTCGATATTATTATAATCAAAGGAAGCGCTGAACTCGTAGGATTATACAGCTACCCGGGATGGAAGGTATTCAGGCGCACTGGGAACTGACACAGGCCCCACCCCAATCAAGAGCCTCA
Organism: Cherax quadricarinatus; assembly: GCF_038502225.1. NCBI lineage: Eukaryota > Metazoa > Arthropoda > Malacostraca > Decapoda > Parastacidae > Cherax > Cherax quadricarinatus. The sequence goes on from NC_091372.1 coordinate 9,701,012, forward strand.
CCAACACCAAGGGAACTTCCATGAGGTAACTGAAGAGATATTTATGAGAGGCACTGTGAGAAACATTTGGAGAGACGATTTATATGGTCTAGTTGGTTCATTCATTTGTCTTGGTGAGGTTAGATCTTTGAGAAGAGATTGAATTTATAAACAGGTAGTGTTTTTGAGATGGTAGGTAATGTAACTGATTTTAGGGGCCTTTATGTGTACTGAGTTTTTGTATAGTGAGATGGACACGAGGAACATCAAAGAGTGATTCCAGGCTCCCAGTTATGAGCCATGTGTTCTGTTGAGGCTGGCAAGGAGATGTTTGAGGTAGGTTACACAGATCAAGTGGCTCGTGGTGTAATGAGGCAGTATAAGTGAAGGGATGTTGGTGGTGTGAGTAGGCTTAGTGTTTTGAATATTGGTGGAGTGTGCTGCCTGTGAAAAATCGGTATTCTGACTGCAGCCTTTGTTGCAAATTAGTGGTCTGAGATGAAGATTGTTGTTGAGCCCAATGCATAAATTCCACAGGTATAGGTAAATAAGAGAGTGATATAGGCCAGGAGGGCTGACGGTGGGAACATAGTACCGCATTCTCTGGAGCAGTATGTCACGGGTCTTGGAAATTTTCTAGAAATTTGCTGTATATGTAAAGGAATGGAGTCTATTATCATGTGGATTCCTGGCACTTCTCATAGCTTTTTGGTGAGGTGTGATCCATGCACACAGTTAGAGGACATCTGTAGCTCTGTTACCAAATGAATGAAGCGAGGCTTTAACAACGTTTAGTGTAAGTTTGTTAGTCCTCATCCAGAGTAGATATTTTCTGTAATTCGGCATTACAGCACATAGCGTGACTGCCTGGTGAGAGAGAGCACGTGATGTAGTGGGTCATCATCTGTGGGCAGTGTGGGTTTGAGTAATCATACATTTGGTAGGTCATTTGTGTATAGGAGAAAGAGAAGAGGGCCAAGGACACTTTCCTGCAGACACCAACTGCCCACAGCAGGAGTTGCCCTACCAGGTACACATATTAATAGCTTGCTGAGGTATGACTTAGGTAGCGAGGAGCGCCTCCTTATACCAGTATAATTTCATGGAGCAAGTCATGGCCAATCGTATCAGCAGCTGATCTAAGTCAATGAAGATCCCAGTGGACTTCTTTTTCTCTGGCTGTGGCAGTTCTAGCATGTATAATAGCATCATTAGTATTTTTATTAGGCCTGAATCCAAATTAAGAAGGAGGCGTTTTGGGAGAGTGAGGGGTATGGATTCGCAGGAATTAACTTTTCAGACGGAGAGAGGGGTAAATTGATATTAGCCTCATAGTTATTCAACTCTGTCCTCCTTATGTGGATCAGCACCGCAAGTATTTTGAGAACTGTAGGGAAGGTGAGGATTCAATGGATTTGTTAAAGAGGTTAAATGATTGGTGATGGAGCACTCTGTGACACTTTTTGTATATAAAGGTGGTATGTTTAAATCTACCTGTTTTTGAAAAAGGATAATAAGAGAGACTTCCATGGGATAGTTTGACAGGAAACAGTGTGTTCAAGAAGCCGCTGTGGAGGCAGCACACGCAGTGGGGTATCTGTTTTGGGATTTAGTTACAGGGGCGGTTTCTATTCATATGAGAAGAAAATCATTGAGTCCGCTATTGCTCTAGCAGAGTTGGGGTTCATCTGATTTTTGCTAATTTTATTTCATTTCATGATATCTTTTGTCTTAGAATTTTCTGATAGGTTTTCTGTGTCTTTATATCACCAAGTTGGAGATAATCTATTTCTGTAATGATAATTTGTTCTCTTATCAGGCTACAGACTAATGAGTAACGCTTTGTCATTCTCTTAAGTTAGGGACCATCTGCATTGGTTTTCAGCACGGTGTTTGTATTTATGGATTTGAGAATGCTGGGTGCTAGCCAGGACTGTTCAGTCTCTAGTCATCTGTTTAGTTTTTTAGGTGTGCTTGCTATAGAGGTAATGGGTCTTTTTTGAAAATTATTAATACATTCGTCAATATCTGTATAGATTTTAGTCAGTGTGCCAGCCAATGTTTATAATGCTAAGTCAGAAGTTGTTGAAGTATGCCTAACAGGAAGTCTGGAAGGTGACTTAGTAAGTGTCTTAGTAATTTAACAAGAGTTGTTATGAGGAAATAGGTAGTGGTCTGTATTATCTGTAATGTTATGCCTGATTTTAAAGGGGGTGATATGTGTTGGTCCAGATGTACGAAGTAGGGAAACACTAGTCTCTTGCACTCTAGGTTTTGCATTGCTGGTATAATATGCAGTTACTCATAGTGCTTAGAATTAAAATATGTGGTCTTGGTTCTAGTAGAAGATTTATATTGAAGTCACCTGAGAGTAGGTGATCTTGTCTATGCATGCACTTACAACAGGCCTAGGTTGTTTAAAACGATAATGTCTGATCAGAAATCTCGTAGATGTTATCAGTCAGAGAGGTTTTTAGGTATTTGACGGAATTTAGCGCATGAGTATATTCCATGCTCATCTTCTTGTAAGTGATAGTGGATAGGTATTCTAAAGCTGGTCTGAGTAAAGTTATAGCCAAAGTACCCTGTTGATTCGGGCCTGCAGCTGTGGCAGCAGAAACAGAATGTATAGATACCAAGACAGTGATGGAGTGAATGATGGTGAAAGTTTTTCTTTTTCGGGCCACCCTGCCTTGGTGGGAATCGGCCAGTGTGATAATAAATAATAAATAAAAATCAAGAATTACACTTTCTTACTAATGGGAAGCACTTCGCAACTTCTCTTAGGCTTTGAAGTACTGCCAGTATCACTACTTTTGTGATTTGGGACCATTAATAAGCAAAATTAAGGATATTTTCAGGACAGGGTAAACAGTGGATAACTGAAACAGTGGAAACTGAATCTGCAGATATGGAGATTTTATTGTATTGTACCCCTCAAGGGATGTTCTTTGATGCTGGCGAGGGGCTCTTGATCTAGGGAATTGGATCTGTGCAGGGCTCTTGATCTAGGGAATTGGATCTGTGCTCTAGTTCCCTGAAATGCCTTCCGTCCTCCCCTGTCCACAGGCGCTGTATAATCCTACAGGTTTAGCGCTTCCCTATGATTATAATACACCTAACCTGCTTTATAAGTGGGGTTCTCCTTTGCAGCAGTAGTCCAGAACCTAACCTGCTGTATAAGTGGGGTTCTCCTTTGCAGCAGCAGCCCAGAACCTAACCTGCTTTATAAGTGGGGTTCTCCTTTGCAGCAGCAGCCCAGAACCTAACCTGCTTTATAAGTGGGGTTCTCCTTTGCAGCAGCAGCCCAGAACCTAACCTGCTTTATAAGTGGGGTTCTCCTTTGCAGCAGTAGTCCAGAACCTAACCTGCTTTATAAGTGGGGTTCTCCTTTGCAGCAGTAGTCCAGAACCTAACCTGCTTTATAAGTGGGGTTCTCCTTTGCAGCAGCAGCCCAGAACCTAACCTGCTTTATAAGTGGGGTTCTCCTTTGCAGCAGTAGTCCAGAACCTAACCTGCTTTATAAGTGGGGTTCTCCTTTGCAGCAGCAGCCCAGAACCTAACCTGCTTTATAAGTGGGGTTCTCCTTTGCAGCAGTAGTCCAGAACCTAACCTGCTTTATAAGTGGGGTTCTCCTTTGCAGCAGTAGCCCAGAACCTAACCTGCTTTATAAGTGGGGTTCTCCTTTGCAGCAGTAGTCCAGAACCTAACCTGCTTTATAAGTGGGGTTCTCCTTTGCAGCAGCAGCCCAGAACCTAACCTGCTTTATAAGTGGGGTTCTCCTTTGCAGCAGTAGTCCAGAACCTAACCTGCTTTATAAGTGGGGTTCTCCTTTGCAGCAGCAGCCCAGAACCTAACCTGCTTTATAAGTGGGGTTCTCCTTTGCAGCAGTAGTCCAGAACCTAACCTGCTTTATAAGTGGGGTTCTCCTTTGCAGCAGTAGTCCAGAACCTAACCTGCTGTATAAGCAGGTCAGTCCTGTATAATAATAACAGGACTATGGACTTTTAATGAAAAATAACCTACGATAGCAGTCAAAATTGCAATTTTACACGAACCCTCACCCACAGCACTGTATGGCTCGTACAGTTTTAGCGCAATTACAATGTTATTTGGCTCCAACACATTCTTAAAACTTAAAAAAAATTGTATAACCAAAATTTATATAGATATAGGTTCAATAATTATTCTATTTTATGATTATTCTGATAGAATAAATGGAAAAATATGTCAAGATCCCTCAGTTAATAATAATAAAATGAGGAACCCACATTATTCATACACTACCCACACTCGACACAATACCCACATACTACCCACATTCTCCATATACAACCCACACACCATATACTACCCACACTCTCAACACAATACCCACATACTACCCACATTCTCCATATACTACCCACACTACATATACTACCCACACTCGACACAATACCCACATACTACCCACATTCTCCATATACAACCCACACACCATACACTACCCACACTCTCAACACAATACCCACATACTACCCACATTCTCCATATACTACCCACACACCATATACTACCCACACTCGACACAATACCCACATACTACCCACATTCTCCATATACTACCCACACACCATACACTACCCACATACTACCCACATTCTCCATATACTACCCACACACCATACACTACCCACACACCATACATTACCCACACACCATACACTACCCTCATACTACCCACACTCTCCATATACTACCCACACACCTTACACTACCCACACTCCATATACTACCCACACACTCCATACACTACCCTCATACTACCCACACACTCCATACACTACCCACACTCCATACACTGCCCACATACTACCCACACTCTCCATACAGTACCTGCTCTCTCCATACAATACCCACACTAGACACTACCCACACTCCATACACTACCCGTACTCTCCATCCACTACCCGCACTCTCCATCCACTACCCACACTCTCCATACACTACCCACACTACATACACTCTCCATACACTACCCACACTACATACACTCTCCATACACTACCCACACTCCACCACCCACACACTCTCCATACACTACCCACACTCTCCATACACTACCCACACCCTCCATACACTACCCACACTCTCCATACTCTACCTGCACTCTCCATACACTACCTGCACTCTCCATACACTACCCACACACTCTCCATACACTACCCACACTACATACACTCTCCATACACTACCCACACTCCACCACCCACACACTCTCCATAAACTACCCACACTCCTACACTACCCACACACTTCATACACTACCCACACTCCTACACTAGCCACACACTCTCCATACACTACCCACACCCTCCATACACTACCCACACCCTCCATACACTACCCACACTCTCCATACTCTACCTGCACTCTCCATACACTACCCACACACTCTCCATACACTACCCACACTCCATACACTACCTGCACTCTCCATACACTACCCACACCATATGCTACCCACACTCTCCATACACTATCCACACTCTCCATACACTACCCACACTCTCCATACACTACCCACACTCCTACACTACCCACACTCTATACACTACCCACACTCCTACATTACCCACGCACTCTCCATACACTACCCACACTCTCCGTACACTACCCACACCCTCCATGCACTACCCACACACTCCATACACTACCCACACTACATACACTCTCCATATACTACCAACACTCCACCACCCACACTGGAGTTACCTGGACTCCATACACTACCCACACACTCCATACACTACCCACACTCCTACACTACCCACACACTCTCCATACACTACCCACACACTCTCCATACTGTACCTGCACTCTCCATACACTACCAGCACTCTCCATACACTACCCACACACTCTCCATACACTACCCACACTCTCCATACACTACCTGCACTCTCCATACACTACCCACACACTCTCCCTACACTCCCCACACTCTCCATACACTACCCACACTCTCCATACACTACCCACACCCTATTCTACCCACACTCTCCATACACTACCCACACACTCTCCATACACTACCCACACCCTCCATACACTACCCACACACTCTCCATACACTACCCACACCCTCCATACACTACCCACACACTCTCCATACACTACCCACACTCCTACACTACCCACACACTCCATACACTACCCACACACTCCATACACTACCTGCACTCTCCATACACTACCCACACCCTCACACAGATATAAATGGATTGTGCATTAAGCATATTTATAACCTGCATGAACTGTATCACTGTAGGCAACAAGAGCATTTCACCCCTCCGTGGAAGATGTGTTCATTCAATATCACATACCTACAAGTCCCTCCCAAGAATATCATTGCTAGTAATCCCTTCCTTAAATCTCTTGTTAGAGCAACTGCTCAAGAAGAAATTTCTCACCTAGCTGGTAGTAATAAGTTATCACAAGTTATACACTGATGGATCTAAACAGGAGTTTTCTGGCAGGGCTGCATCTGCTCTTGTTGCCACCTCCCTAGTTAAGAACCATAATAAATTTGTTGAGTTAGGCATAAGAATTAACAACTGGGCATCTACACTGCAAACTGAATTGTTTGTAATCCTAATGGTGCTAGAGCTAACTTATGACACTGATTCTATGTCATCAATGAAGGCTCTTGACTCGTATAATGACTCCAACAACATGCTCATTGGGGAAGCCAGGTATAGATACTCAAAAATTAGGGACAAAGGAATTAATGTACAATTGCTATGGATCCCATCACACATTGGATTACTCCTTCATGATAAAGTTGATATGTTAGCCAAGAAGAGTATCGAGAAGGAGAATGTAGAATATAACTTTGGTATAACTGTGTGTAGCATTATGAATAATATTAGGAGAGAAGTAAATAATGAAAATGATTGTTATAGGAATGCAGTTAGAAGCCTGAGTAGATCTATAACCCACTATGATAACATGAAAGTAGATAAGTATGTTTATGGAGCAACTTGCAATGTGAACACTGACTGATGTTGTAGTGGCCAGGCTTAGGCTTGGTTACAAGTACTGACTGATGTTGTAGTGGCCAGGCTTAGGCTTGGTTACAAGTACTGACTGATGTTGTAGTGGCCAAGCTTAGGCTTGGTTACAAGTACTGACTGATGTTGTAGTGGCCAGGCTTAGGCTTGGTTACAAGTACTGACTGATGTTGTAGTGGCCAGGCTTAGGCTTGGTTACAAGTACTGACTGATGTTGTAGTGGCCAGGCTTAGGCTTGGTTACAAGTACTGACTGATGTTGTAGTGGCCAGGCTTAGGCTTGGTTACAAGTACTGACTGATGTTGTAGTGGCCAGGCTTAGGCATGGTTACAAGTACTGACTGATGTTGTAGTGGCCAGGCTTAGGCTTGGTTACAAGCACTGACTGATGTTGTAGTGGCCAGGCTTAGGCTTGGTTACAAGTACTGACTGATGTTGTAGTGGCCAGGCTTAGGCTTGGTTACAAGCACTGACTGATGTTGTAGTGGCCAGGCTTAGGCTTGGTTACAAGTACTGACTGATGTTGTAGTGGCCAGGGTTAGGCTTGGTTACAAGTACTGACTGATGGCTTGGTTACAAGTACTGACTGATGTTGTAGTGGCCAGGCTTAGGCTTGGTTACAAGCACTGACTGATGTTGTAGTGGCCAGACTTAGGCTTGGTTACAAGTACTTCTGGAAGTTTGGGAGACACACAGATGTAAATTATGTGATCAGGCATATGGTCACTCTCTTGAACACTATGTGCTTAATTGTCCACTCATTGAGGAATACAGAGAGACAGTATAATAACCTATGTGACATGTCAAGATATCTTATTAATGAAAATAAGATACCAGATATACTAAGCAAATTTCCTAAATTTGCTTGTAACAGATAAGTGAACTATAGATATGTAGATATAAATCCATATGTATTCCTGTTAACCCTTTGGGGCCTAGTTCCTAGGCCTTTTGTGTATCCACATGCTCTCGCGCTACCGTCCACAGGATGGATATGGGGTGCACAATAAACTAGCCACTTCGGTGGCAAAATCTCTAAATCTAATCTACCCACGCCCTCCATAAACTACCCACACACTCTCCATACACTACCCACACTCCATACACTGCCCGCACTCTCCATACACTACCCACACTCTCCGTACACTACCCGCACTCTCCATACACTACCCACACCCTCCATACACTACCCACACACTCTCCATACACTACTCTCCATACACTACCCGCACTCTCCATACACTACCCTCACCATACACGACCAACACCTCTCAATACACTACACTACCAGCACTCTCCATACACCTCCACTCTCCACACTACCCACACTCGATACACTATACACTACCCTTCCCGCATACTTTACCCGCACTCGCCAACACTGGCCACACTCTCCATACTTTACCAACACTCTCCATGCCCTATCCACACTCTCAATACACTACCCACACTCTCTATACATACACTCTCCATACACTCACTTTCCATACACTACCATACCGACCAACACTCTCTCAATCTCTATACACTACCCACACACACTCCATACACTACCCACACACTCTCCATAATTACCCGCTACACTACCCACACTCTCCATACACATCCCACACTCATACACTACTAGAACTCTCCATACTACCCGCACTCTCCTTACACTACCCGCACTCTCCAGACACTACTACACACACTCCATACACTACCCGCACTCCCCATACACTAACCACGCTCTCCATACACTACCACACACTCCATACACTACACGCACTCTCCATACACTACCCTCACTCTCCATACCCTACCCGCACTCTCCATACACTACCCACACTCTCCATGCACTATCCACACTCTCCATCCACTACCCACACTCTCCATACCCTACCCACAATCTCCATACATTACCCACACTCTCCATACACTACCCAAACTCTCATACTCATACTCATACACACCCACACTCTCCATACCCTACCCACACTCTCCATACCCTACTCACACTCTCCATACACTACCCACACTCTCCATACAGTACCCACACTCTCCATACACTAACCTCACTCTACATACAGTATCTGCATTCTCCATATACTACCCACACTCTCCATAAGCTACCCGCACTCTCCATACACTACCCACACACTCTCCAAACACTGCCTGCACTCTCCATACACTACCCACACAATCTCCATACACTACCCACACACTCTCCATACACTACCCGCACTCTCCGTACACTAACCACACTCTCCATACACTACCCACACTCTCCATACACTACCCGCACTCTCCATACACTACCCACACTCTCGATGCACTACCCACACTCTCATACACATACTCCTACCCACACTCTCCATACTCCCTACCAACACTCTCCATGCTCTATCCACACTCTCATTACACTACCCGCACTCCCCATACACTACCCGCTCTCTCCATACACTACCCACACTCTTCATACACTACCCGCACTCTCCATAGTACTTCCCACACTCCATACCCTACCCACACTCTCCATACCCTACCCGCACTCTCCATACACTACCCTCACTCCCCATAATCTACCCGCACTCTCCACACACTACCCACACTCTCCATACTATGCACTACCCACACTCTCCATACACTACCCACACTCCATACACTACCCGCACTCTCCATACACTACCCACACTCCATACCCTACCCACCCTCTCCATACACTACACACACTACCCACACTCTCCAAACACTACCCACACTCTCCATACACTACACGCACTCTCCATACCCTACCCACACTCTCCATACACTACCCACACTCTCCATACACTAGCCACACTCTCCATCCACTACCCACAATCTCCATACACTACCCGCACTCTCCATACCCTACTCACACTCTCCATACCCTACTCACACTCTCCATACACTACCCACACTCTCCATACACTACCCTCACTCTCCATACCCTACCCACACTCTCCATAAACTACCCGCACTACACTACCCGCACTCCATACACTACCCACACTCTCCATACACTACCCGCACTCTCCATACACTACCCCACACACTCTCCATACACTGCCTGCACTCTCCATACACTACCCACACACTCTCCAAACACTACACGCACTCTACATACACTAACCACACTCTCCATACACTACCCACACTCTCCATACACTACCCGCACTCTCCATACACTACCCGCACTCTCCATGCACTACCCACTCTCTCCATACACTATCTGCCCTCTCCATACCCTACCCGCAATCTCCATACACTACCCGCACTCTCCATACACTACCCACACTCTCCATACCCTACCCACACTCTCCATACCCTATCCACACTTTCCATACACTACCTGCACTCCCCATACACTACCCACACTCTCCATACACTACCCACACTCTCCAAACACTACCCACACTCTCCATACACTACCTGCACCCTCCATACACTACCCACACTCTCCATACACTACCCACACTCTCCATACACCACCCGCACTCTCCATACACTACCCACACTCTCCATACACTACCCGCACTCTCCATACACTACCCACACTCTCCATACACTACCTGCAGTCTCCATACACTACCCACACTCTCCATACACTACCCACACTCTCCATACACTACCCACACTCTCCATACACTACCCACACTCTCCATACACTACCCACTCTCCATACACTACCCACACTCCACAAACACAACCAACACTCTCCATACACTACCCACACTCTCCATACACTATCCCACCTCTCCATACACTACCCACAATCTCCATACACTACCCACACTCTCCATACACTTCCCACACTCCCCATACACTACCCACACTCTCCATACACAACCCACACTCTCCATACACTACCCACACTCCATACACTACCCGCACTCTCCATACACTACCCACACTCCATACCCTACCCACCCTCTCCATACACTACACACACTCTCCATACACTACCCACACTCTCCATACACTACCCACTCTCCATACACTACCCACACTCTCCATACACTACCCACACTCCCCATACACTACCCACACTCTCCATACACTACCCACACTCCATACACTACTCACACTCTCCATACACTACCCACACTCTCCATACACTACCCACACACTCCATACACTACCCACACTCCATCCACTACACACACACTCTCCATATACTACCCACACTCCATACACTACCCACATTCTCCATACACTGCCCACACCCCCATTCGAGTGTCAACAAAGAGGGCATGGGGTCGACGGCACACGTGTTACCTTCTCAACATGTAAGTTTATAATTACGTGTTATGTAGGGAGGGGCACTGTACACCCACGTTAGATTTCCTTTTTTGAGGTTATCCTAGTTACTTTACACATATGCTGCTATGTATGATAATCTATGTAACTGTATTTGTGTATACCTGAATAAACTTACTTATACCATAAACAGATAATGATATGTTAGGACTGGAGATACGGTGTTTACTCTGAGCATCATGTGCATAAGATAAGATTTCGTTCGGATTTTTAACCCCGGAGGGTTAGCCACCCAGGATAACCCAAGAAAGTCAGTGGGTCATCGAGGACTGTCTAACTTATTTCCATTGTGGTCCTTAATCTTGTCCCCCAGGATGCCACCCACACCAGTCGACTAACACCCAGGTACCTGTTTGCTGCTAGGTGAACAGGACAACAGGTGTAAGGAAATGTGTCGAAATGTTTTCACCCGCCGGGAGTCGAACCCGGACCCTCCGTGTGTGATGCGGGAGCTTTAGCCACCAGGCCACCGGGCCAGTTTAGTTTAAGTTTTATATTTTATTTCTTTGCAGCTAGGAGCATTCGTTATGTTGTATCTGAATAATGGATCATCAGTAAACACCCGAATGTCTCTTTGGCCATGTTCGTAGATCTTACACAAGATAAGAAGGTTGTGTTGTAGCCTTGCTTAGGCATACCCGGTGGTGATGGCTGTTGCGTTGAGCTGCAAGGCTGCAGGTTGCACAGAGGTAAAGACGGCAGATAACATGCCGATATGCATTGCACTGATGCAACTACATCAGAAAAGTGTGCATGATACTAGGGACACCTGACAGGAACCTCCCAAAATCAACCGTTCAACTCTACAGCAAGGCATCGGTGAAGATGATTGGGCTGCTTTTACCAGCCGATGGGACATGTTTAGAAATAGGACCGACCTAACTGAAAGTCAAGTAACTGCTCAGCTCCTGGCCTGCTGTGAGCCGGATTTAGAAGCCGTGTTTTTCAGGGAAACTCCCACACTAGCCTCCACGAGCAGTATTTTATATTATTGTAACCACGAACGAGCGGTATTGAATCAATAACACTGTGACTAGCCGAGGATTCGAACCCATGTCGTTTTGACCCACCTCATGGTGAGCAAATATCACGCATGACGCTTTAACCCTCAGGACCACGCAATCCTACAAGAATCACGCACCCAGCAGAGCTAATGTTCCTCAGATAACGGTAAAACACCTAGCTCTGCTGGGTGCGTGATATCTCAGTAACCAGGCTTTAAATTCCATTAACCATCTATCGTGCTTACATTGTGTTTAAATGGGTATTCAACTAAAGTCCCCTTTTTAAGCACGTTATGTTTAAGTTACAGGGACTTTAAGAGGGTCATTAAGGTTGATAATTAAGATACGTGTGCAGAGTTTGGGTATTGTTAATCTGGAAATGTTTCGTCAGCTAGCAGCTTCTTCAGTACAATGCTGAGAACGGTGGAAGATGAGGAGGTGTTAGAGGTAATCGGTCCCTGAGCGTGGAGTCGATGTGTTCACGGTATCAACCTTGATATAAGTTCAGCATACTAGCGGAGATGAGATGTAGCAGTGGTAGGCGGAGTCACCAGCGAAAAGAACCCACTAGCGGAAGTACGTCGGGCCTATGGGTTAGATAGGCCTTGAAGACGTCACTCTCTCGCAAGTTGTTGTTGTGTCTGACAGAATTAGGGTTGTCTGGTACTTGTACACTACCAGTCAAGAATACTTTAATACCATAAATTGGGATTTAAATAAATTATCGGTGTATATGCACTGTGAGATTTTATTCTCTTAGTGTTTATATCATGATAATCTCTTACATGTACTATGGTATACCCACAGCCCGGTCCGTGACCAGGCCTCGTGGTGGATCAGAGCCTGATCAACCAGGCTGTCACTGCTGGCCGCACGTAAACCGACATATGAACCACAGCCCAGCTGATCATATAAGTAAGTTTATTCACATATCTTTCACAAACTTACATTTCTACAATTGATTTACACATCAACATACGTGTAAATTACCCATTAAAACTCAGTCAAGTTAAAGTGACGTATTTGTAATGGGATCCTTGCAATATTATTGCAAGACTTAGATCAAGATTCCCCAATCTTGCTTGATAAGATCAGCAGCTCTCTCACCAATCATGATAGTTGGGGCATTCAGGTTGCCCGTCACGATCTGGGGCATGATAGAAGCATCGACTACCCGTACCCCTCTCACGCCTCGTAACCTGAAAGGGGAATTGAATTTGAAAAAAACTTATGTTACACAAATAAGATGATAAAGTGCAGAGATTTTTCTAGTGTGTTAGTGTTAGAACGATTACCTATATACCTGGAGAGAGTTCTGGGGGTCAACGCCCCCGCAGCCTCATGGTGGGCCAGGGCCTGATCAGCCAGGTAGTTACTGCTAGCCGCACGCAGTCCAACATGCGAACTACAGCCCGGTTGGTCAGGTACTAACTTTAGGTGATTGTCCAGTGCCTGCTTGAAGACAGTCAGGGGTCTATTGGTAATCCCCTTTATATATGCTGGAAGGCAGTTGAACTATTTTGGGCCCCTGACACTTACTGTGTTGTCTCTTAACGTGCTAGTGACACCCCTGCTTTTCATTGGGGGGATGTTGCATCGTCTGCAGAGTCTTCATAGCCTTCATAGGGAGTGATTTTCGTGTGGAAGTTTGGTACTAGTCCCTCTAGGATTTTCCAGGTGTATATAATCATGTATCTCTTCCGCCTGCGTTCCAGGGAATACAGGTTCAGGAACCTCAAGCGCTCCCAGTAATTGAGGTGTTTTATCTCCATTATGCGCGCCGTGAAGGTTCTCTGTACATTTTCTAGGTCAGCAATTTCACCTGCCTTGAAAGGTGCTGTTAGTGTGCAGCAATATTCCAGCCTAGATAGAACAAACGACCTGAAGAGTGTCATCATGGGCTTAGCTGGAAGATTTTCCAGACAGTGGTCAGTTTTCAAAAGCTGTTCCTGGAATTGCTGGGACGTTGCATCTGGAAACTTGTATACAACCCAATGACCAGGTTTTGGTTCTCGATCTTTACTGCTAAAACTTCAACTACATCATTTGAGGCATTTAGTAGTCCTGAGCATATAAGTGACTGTGATATATGGAGAAGATGTCTTGATGCTGGTGAAGGGTTCTTGTTTTGCGGCATTAGAGCTACACCCCCTTGGATCAAATCTTATTGCTTTACATATTCCAGGCGCTATATGGCCCCCTGGGGGTTAAGTGCTCTCAAATGAATAATAATAAGTACAGTTCAAACTGAGACAATTTAAATAATAATTATCCTAATTCAAATCAAATTTATCATTCTGTATCTCCTTATGTTCAGCTATCAAAACTTTGGGGCCCCGTCCCTGGGCCCATCAAGTACCTCTGTAGCCTTCTGGACTACCCCCCAGGGGATGGGTATGAGGGTGCATAATAAAGATACTAAGCTAAATTAAACTAGATATATATTGCACCCCTGAATGATGTCTAATGTTTATAATGTATATTTGATGTATATTCTTTCATATAATTTTATATTGCTAATATTTTCATTAATAGCTAAGATAAAAATATCTTATTGTATACTATTATTTGACCTAGCTATGTCATTAGGTTGGATGTAACATTTACACTTCCCTGTGCTTACTGTTCGAGAGTTGTGGTTGGCTGTCCATATTGCTAAACTGCTTAGCTATCACCTCGCTCGTTTACCTACCGGTGTTTCTGCAGCACCAGGGGCGAGTCACGTGATATCAATTGATGTGAAACCTGTAGTCGAGAAATCAATCTCTCTCTCTCTCTCTCCACAGCTGGTCATCACTCGACCACCAGCATCTCTCTCCATTTCTCCAGGGATCTCTCTCGTCTCTGGTTGTTCATTATTTAGACTGTTTTGGTAGAGTATTGTTTCGCTGGTGAGTCGAAACATACTTCTTGTAACTCTGTGTACCTCTGATCACAGAACTTTGTTCAGACTTGGTGATTGTTGATGTTTTGCTGAGGTTGTGTGTCATAATGACACTAAGTCAATTACTGAGACATAACGAGCACTTTGAGCACACACGCATATACTATAAGTTTTATACTTGATAGTAACGTACCAGACCGTACTTAAGAGTCGTACTGCTATGAAATGTGCCTTATTATTATTATTATTATTATTAAAGATTCGCCGGTATTCTCCCGGCCCGGGCTTTTTCCAAGTGGTGGCCCGGCTTTGGCTCCCTCTTTAGGGAGTGTCTGAGACCTAAGTCTCCCATGGGAGGAGGCACAAGTACCTCCTCATCTTTGGGACCAACTGTCCCCAGGCCTAGCCACAAGCTAGGCCTCTCTGGTCTGCCATCCCCGCCACAAAATTTGATTAACACAAGCCTATCCGATGTTATCCTGACGCCAAATGACTTCGAACAGGCGATAAATGACATGCCCATGCACTCTGCCCCAGGGCCAGACTCATGGAACTCTGTGTTCATCAAGAACTGCAAGAAGCCCCTATCACGGCCTTTTCCATCCTATGGAGAGGGAGCATGGACACGGGGGTCGTCAGTTACTAAAAACAACAGACATAGCCCCACTCCACAAAGGGGGCAGTAGCAACAGCAAAGCTACAGACCAATAGCACTAACATCCCATATCATAAAAATCTTTGGTCCTGATCACCACCCATCTAGAAACCCATCAGTTACACAACCCAGGGCAACATGGGTTTAGAACAGGTCGCTCCTGTCTGTCTCAACTACTGGATCACTACGACAAGGTCCTAAATGCATAGAAGACAAAAAGAATGCAGATGTAATATATACAGACTTTGCAAAAGCCTTCGACAAAAGGCACCTACCCTACCCTAGAAGGGTTAGGCATGGTGTCGATCAAAAAATGTGCCTTCAGAACTATGCTACTATATGTACAACTTAACATTACACTACAAGAGAAGTGTAGGAGCTTATATCCTAATCTATATCAAAATTCATTTAGTTTGATTTTGTCCACCTAGACAACTTTGTTAATAAACATCTCAATTTCTATTTAGTTAGTATTGTATCAATTGCAATCCTAAATCACTATTAAAATTTATCACAATTTTAAAGGATAACTGAACTAGAATATTTTCTGCTTGTTACAAAAACCAGAAACATGTTGAATGCTAGAGGGAAAGACCTGGTATTCTCTGGAGATGTCTATACTTTATAGATATCTCCATTTTGTAACATCCCAGTCGTCTTTTAAATCGCTGGTTAAGTTGTAAGACGAGAGTCATACACTTGTACCTAACAAGAGTTCAATCATTACAGGGGCTTTCTATATAGTATGTCATTGATGTCAGCTATGGTCTGTATAAGTTGTATAGTATGTCACTGATGTGAGCTATTGCCTGTACAAGTTGTATTATGTACTTGTAGGAACAAAGATTATTATTCCACTTACTTGAGAGTATGGTCCACAACGCCCAGAGGGTCAGAAGACGGGGCCATCTTACAGGTACCAGCCGGGTGATACATAGTTTTGGCTGTGTGCCGTGTATAACATGCCCAGTAGCTGTCAGATCCATACACCTCTCTCTCACATCCTGGCAACACCTACACATATAACTCGTAAGTGGTAAACTGATTATATAAAGCCACTTTACCTGACATTATGAAACTTGCAAGATATTGTAGTAGTATAAATTACCTTAAAGACATATTTTTATGTTAATGTAAAAATTAATAATTTTGTACCAAAAGAACCTTAGAAAACTTACCTAACCTTATTATAACAAGCACAATTTAATTTAGCGTAATCCAATTAAATATATTTTAGACAAGTTTACAATAATTTAATAATAAACACAATGAAATATATTTTTTTCGTTAGGTTCAGAATGATTTTTCCGAAATTGCATACACAAATTTTCGTTTGCCTTATTCGGCAAGAAGGGCATGGCTATTTAAGCCAAAATCGCAAGCTTTACCTATTCGGCACTATAATATATATATATATATATATATATACAGTGGACCCCCGCATAGCGACCTTAATCCGTGCAAGAGGGCTGGCTGTTATGCGAAATGTTCGCTATGTGAATGAATTTTCCCCATAAGAAATAATGGAAATCAAATTAATCCGTGCAAGACACCCAAAAGTTTGAAAAAAAAAATTTTACCACATGAAATATACATTTTCCTACACACAAAGAGAAGGATACATGCACAATAGTAGAGTAGTACATGCACAATATATATTGTGCATGTACTACTCTACTAAATGAAGAATAAATGACACTTACCTTTATTGAAGATGCAGCAATGACTGATGAGACACTGTGTCCTGGGAGTGCCTTTTCCTCCTGAGTACTGTAGGTCCTGTTTGGTATTTTCTTCCAGAACAGGCCTTATCACACTGTGTATGCCACTACGATTCTTAAATCTCTCAAACCAACCTTTGCTGGCTCTAAATTCACCAATATGAGCACTAGTTCCAGGCATTTTCCCTGTTCACCTGGGTGTTAGTCGACTGGTGTGGGTTGCATCCTGGGAGACAAGATTAAGGACCCCAATGGAAATAAGTTAGACAGTCTTCGATGACACTGACTTTTTTGGGCTATCCTGGGTGGCAAATCCTCTGAGGTTAATTGTTTCTTGGTATTCTCAATAAGCCACACCAACAACGGTGCTACAGCAGCAGCAGCAGCAGCTGACGATGTTACAGCAGCAGCAGACGATGCTACAGCAGCAGCAGCAGCAGACGATGCTACAGCAGCAACAGACGATGCTACAGCAGCAGCAGACGATGCTACAGCAGCAACTGACGATGTTACAGCAGCAGCAGACGATGCTACAGCAGCAGCAGCAGCAGACGATGCTACAGCAGCAGCAGCAGCTGACGGTGGAACAGCAGCAACAGACGATGCTACAGCAGCAACAGACGATGCTACAGCAGCAGCAGACGATGCTACAGCAGCAGCAGATGATGCTACAGCAGCAGCAGACGGTACTACAGCAGCAGGAGCAGCTGACGGTGGTACAGCAGCAGCAGCTGACAGTGCAGCAGCAGCTGACGGTGATACAGCAGCAGCAGCAGCTGTACCACCAATAGTAGCGATGGTTGATTGGGGTTTATTATACAACCTGGCCAGCTCGGAGACACGCACTCCACTTTCATACTTATCAATGATCTTTTTCTTCATCTCCATAGTAATTCTCACCCTTATTGCTGTAGGGTTGGCACTAGAAGCTTTCTTGGGGCCCATGGTCACTTATTTTCCAGAAAAAAATCACCAAAAACACTGTAATAATACAAAATGTTCCGATTGTATGCTTGGATGTTACCGCGGAGGCTGGCTGGTAAACAATGCCACCCGCGGAACATGTGAGCGTGGCTCAGGCCGCACATTGGACGCGTCTCGGACGAAGGCCGCTGAGCGGGTTTTTGTCCACTATGCGGGGCAAAATTTTAGCGATCAAAGCGTCCGCTATGCGGATTGTCCGTTATGCAAGGCGTCCGTGATGCGGGGGTCCACTGTATATATATATATATATATATATATATATATATATATATATATATATATATATATATATATATATATATATATATATATATATATATGTATGCAAAGAATCGCAGACAGGCGATCTTAACTATGCAAGACAAGCCACAGGAGGGTGGAAATCTTTAGTTGAAGTACTTTCACACTTCTCAGTGCATCATCAGGAGCTATGCAATGTTGCAAGGCTACAACTGAAGGAGGGGAAGTTTTTCTCAGCATAGTGCAGAGTGGGCCTGTCGCCTCCTTCTGGCTCTCTTAGACAGTGGCCAGCGGTCGGCGTCACACCCACCATTGCCATCATCCCCCCATATGGGGTAAGAGGGTTTTGAGAAGTCAAGGATTTTGAAATTAGAAGATATAAAAGTCTGCCCCAAGCTTTTTCTAACCGTTTAGAACAGGTCCTGTGACTTGAGAAAATACGTTTCTCAGTGGATATTATATATATGGATTGCTATTATTCTGTGTAGCCCATTTAATTAATATAAGGAGGAAAATGAATGCACACTCTGTCTGTTTAAATGTTCTGTTCCTGAATGTTCTCAGGGGTACTGAGACATCCTTTATATTGTCTACTATTCTGGGATTCTTCTATACCATTCTTATAACATTTCTAAGATCCAGATTTCTACATCTAATATCCTTTAACCCACTACCTATGTAATCAGGTAATCTTGTCAATGTATAGTGCAATCACTGCTAAACGTGTTATATAAGCATACATTAACTGGCGTAGCATGGTGTTTTGGTGTGTAGACAACTGGTCGAGCGTCACCAATCCATCATGTGACCACCTGGCATAATGAGCAATTATGTTTTGGTAGAGTATTGTTTCGCTGGAGAGTCGAAACATACTTCTTGTAACTCTGTGTACCTCTGATCACAGAGCTTTGTTCAGACTTGGTGATTGTTGATGTTTTGCTGAGGCTGTATAACCCATAATTTGAGTTATATACGGTATTCCTGTCATGTTTCAAGAGAGAAGATTCAATTATGTTTCATTCTGTGACAGAACTGTTTGATACAATAATTCGGGCAGCATCCCATCCCGGGGGGTGATTACAGGAGCTAACGTAGTTAAAGATAGCGTTCGACTCCTGCCCTCTCCTGACTGAGTATTTATGTTGGGCTATTTTGGTTTCCAGAATTTTGCCTGTTTGACCTATATATGAGAGAGGACACTGAGTACATGGAACCTTGTAAACCCCACCAACTTTGTTAGAGGGTGTGTTTTTAAACAGCCTTTTTTTCACTGTCCCAGTGTTTTTTTGAAAGCAAGGTTTATATTGATCTTTTTTAATGCCTTACGCATGCAGACCAGATTCTCATTGTATGGTAAAACTAGTACATTTCTCCTGGCCATCATTTCCTTAGGTTAATTCCTGTAGAAAGTCTTTCTTGCTGACATTAGTGCCTTCTCAACAAAATCCCTAGAGTATCTCAGTTTTGTGGCTATGTTAAGATATCCTAGGGATTTTGTCGAGAATAAGTAAGTTTATTCGGGTATACACAAATACAATTACATAGATTGTCATACATAGCATGTGTGTAGAGGATTGAAGTAAACTCTCAGAACATATACACTGAGAGACATATACATCTCGGTGTATATATCACGTGACAAATGCCAGTGTGACTAGATGATAATTAAGCCAACAGATCATACAAATGTACAAGTATTTAGGATTATACGAAAGTATTTCAAATTTTACAAAGGCTCAGCTTTACAGGATACAGGAGTCCTCCTGTATCCACGGGGGATACGTATTAAAGAGCTGCCGTGGATACCGGAACCGCGGATACTAGCAAACCCTATATATAAGTCCTATACATACCTAACAAATATTAATTGATAATTTATGCACAATAAATAGAGAATTATTACTTTTCACTGATGGGAAGTACTTCAAGGCTTGTCTTAGGCTTTGAACAACTTCCAGCTTCTCTATTTTTGCTCTTTGGGGCCGTTATGAATTAAGAGGTACTGTTGGGCCACTGTAAACAGTGGATAACTGAAACAGCGGATACCGAGTCAGCGAATACCGAATCAGTGGATACCGAGTCAGCGAATACCGAATCAGCGGATACCGAGTCAGCGAATACCGAATCAGCGGATACCGAGTCAGCGAATACCGAATCAGCGGATACCGAGTCAGCGGATACCGAGTCAGCGGATACCAAGGTTTGACTTATAAACATACCTTATCATGGAACTTGGCTTCATGGTCACTCTTCAGAGCTGTTGTATTACCGATCCCCAGAATAAACTTTATACCTGTGGAATTAATTTTTACTGTTATTCATTATTATATTATTACTGCAAACTGCTGTAAATTATTACTGATATATATTATTTTTAAAATGAGTCTAGATAAGATATAATGTGATTTTTTTATGAATTTGATTTTACTATTTACTAATGTTGTTAGGTAAGACACATATGCAACAGTTAGGTATCTTTATTATGAAACGTTTCGCCTACACAGTAGGCTTCTTCAGTCAAGTACAGAAAAGTTGATAGAAGCAGAAGATACTTGATCATCTTCAAGTATCTTCTGCAGATACCTAACTGTTGCATATGTGTCTTACCTAACAACCTGTCGGTATTTTATACCATTTTAATGTTCACTATTTACTAATGTTTTAGACAAATTTATTATTAATAATCTTAAATTTTTAATGGGTAGAGTGGAAAGCCAGTGGAAGGTATCGGTCAGATGACAAAAACTGCAGTGACTGGTCATCATATGACTAAGACCAACATCAGGAAACACTTGTTTTGTTTCCTGACGAATTCTAACATAACCTTCTTCTTTACTCATTTTATATTGATTAAAAATACGTAATGAAGAGATATATTATGAATGACTAATTTAATAATAATTTAATAATAATCGTAAGAAAATATTAAGATACAGTAACTTAGGGCTTCAATAACAACGCCTGTACTTGCTGAATAAATTTTTTTTTATGGAATCATGTCCAGTATCTTCTCCCGCACACATCCAGTACTCTGTTTTTCCAACGTTAAAGTGCTTTTTAAAAGTACTCGTCACATACTGGTCACAGACCGGGCTGTGGGGGCGTTGACCCCCAAAAACCTCTCCAGGTATACACCCAGTACTATAGTGGAGGATTAAGTCTGAATGTCCCTGAGGTACAACTCACGTAGCTTCTGCCTCTCCAGGGGAACTAGTCTGTGTTCAACAGGTAGTCAGACTTCTGAAGTGTTAAGAGATGGTTGGACCAGAAAAGGGACCTTTTCAAACATCTTTTAAAACTCATGCTCTTTCTTTGGATGTTCCAACATGTTGTTTTCATCAGTCACAGAACGGGTGGGATTCGAACCCATGGCAAGAGTCCCATCCGTTCCTTTGTTTGGTTACGATTTCATGAGTAAGTTTATTGTGTAGGTGGGCTTGAACTAGATCTGCCCAGTAAGGGCCAATAGGCCTAGTGCAGGGTTACACTCTTGTGTCCATGTTCACTCGTTCTTCACTAACACCGCCAAAGGGAAAGATACCAGCCACTGATTCTTCAGTGTGATAAGTGCGGAACTTCAGAACACTACTGAAACTGCTTCTCAGAAGTCTTTCAGTTGTATAAGCACTTGACTTGCAGCACCTCCATATACAGCTGTTGTCCCTCTCCAGTCCGTGTTGGGGAAAACGGGTCGTCGAAAAATTAGGACCCGTGGAGGGACTTTATCCTGACGAGCAATATAACAACATAAATCTTCTAAACACTATCTATTATGTCTTTTGTCCCAGATCAAGTACTCTCATACTCTCATGTGCTCTCGTACTCTCATGTACTTACCACGTATAAAGGCAGCAACATCATCAGGGTGACTGAGGAAGTTGGGGTCAATGAGAGGGGACTCGTGAGGGTCGCCAGACCTCAGCCGTACAGTCCCTCGGCTCTTTTGTCGAGCCAACAGAGGTAAAATGTTGAACCCATCCTTCCCCTTTATAGGCCCAAAATACTGCTGGAAGAACTGCAAGATTGATCAGCAAGATAAGTATGATAAATGGTTGGATAAGATATGTATAACATCCGGTATCTTTACTGGAAAGATATTCAGCCTGAATGTCTTAAGTAAAGATACCCAGACGTTGCCACATGTGTCTTATTAGTCAAGATCAGAGTCTAATACCTAGAGGAGGTGAGTGTGGCATACAGACATGGAGGAAACTATACAGGAAGATGTTATGATCACGCCAGTGGCGTTCAGACATCTGGAATACAGGAGGATGTTATGATCATGCCAGTGGCGTTCAGACATCTGGAATACAGGAGGATGCTATGATCAAGCCAGAGACATCATCTGGAATACAGGAGGATGTTATGATCATGCCAGTGGCATTCAGACATCATCTGGGATACAGGAGAATGTTATGATCACGCCAGAGACATCAACTGCAATACAGGAGGATGCTATGATCAAGCCAGAGACATCATCTGCAATACAGGAGGATGTTATGATCACGCCAGTGGCGTTCAGACAACATCTGGGATACAGGAGAATGTTATGATCACGCCGAGGAAGTGGACACGCAGGTCCCCGTCCAAATATCTTTCTCGAGGAGTTATAAAGATTCAATCGGGTTGAATACTCACCCATAAGAGGACAGTCCCATACAAGTATTACATTTGCAAAAAAATGCATAAATATCATCAATTTCTGAAGATAAAAAACAAAATGGGCTAATACTTCAAGAAATTGAACTTGTCCTCTCCTTCCTTGGATCAAACTTGATGGAATTACATTTCTCAGGAACTGAATCTGATCTCTATTGCTTTAGTGCTTCCTAACAATAATAATAATAATAATAATAATAATAATAAATCTTCCGCGTCATTACAATACTAATAATAAAGACTAATGAAATAAAGAGTGGTATACCTGGAGTATACCTGGAGTATACCTGGAGTATACCTGAAGTATACCTGGAGTATACCTGGAATATACCTGGAGTATACCTGGAGTATACCTGGAGTATACCTGGAGTATACCTAGAGTATACCTGGAGTATACCTGGAGTATACCTGAAGTATACCTGAAGTATACCTGGAGTATACCTGGAGTATACCTGGAGTATACCTGGAGTATACCTGAAGTATACCTGAAGTATACCTGGAGTATACCTGGAGTATACCTGGAGTATACCTGGAGTATACCTGAAGTATACCTGGAGTATACCTGGAGTATACCTGGAGTATACCTGGAGTATACCTGGAGTATACCTGAAGTATACCTGAAGTATACCTGAAGTATACCTGGAGTATACCTGGAGTATACCTGGAGTATACCTGGAGTATACCTGGAGTATACCTGGAGTATACCTGGAGTATACCTGGAGTATACCTGAAGTATACCTGGAGTATACCTGGAGTATACCTGGAGTATACCTGGAGTATACCTAGAGTATACCTGGAGTATACCTGGAGTATACCTAGAGTATACCTGGAGTATACCTGGAGTATACCTGGAGTATACCTGGAGTATACCTGGGGAGGATTTCGGGACTCTTGAAGACAGTCAGGGGGTCTTGAAGACAGCCAGGGGGTCTTGAAGACAGCCAGGGGGACTTGAAGACAGTCAGGGGGTCTTGAAGACAGCCAGGGGGTCTTGAAGACAGCCAGGGGGACTTGAAGACAGTCAGGGGGTCTTGAAGACAGTCAGGGGTTTTGAAGACAGCCAGGGGTCTTGAAGACAGCCGGGGGTCTTGAAGACAGTCAGGGGTCTTGAAGACAGCAGGGGGTCTTGAAGACAGTCAGAGGTCTTGAAGACAGTCAGGGGTCTTGAAGACAGTCAGGGGTCTTGAAGACAGCCAGGGGTCTTGAAGACAGCCAGGGGGACTTGAAGACAGTCTTCAGGGGTCTTGAAGACAGCCAGGGGTCTTGAAGACAGCCAGGGATCTTGAAGACAGCCAGGAGTCTTGAAGACAGCCAGGAGTGTTGAAGACAACCAGGGGTCTTGAAGACAGCCAGGGGATCTTGAAGACAGCCAGGGGATCTTGAAGACAGCCAGGGGATCTTGAAGACAGCCAGGGGGTCTTGAAGACAGCCAGGGGGTCTTGAAGACAGCCAGGGGATCTTGAAGACAGCCAGGGGGTCTTGAAGACAGCCAGGGGGTCTTGAAGACAGCCAGGGGATCTTGAAGACAGCCAGGGGGTCTTGAAGACAGCCAGGGGATCTTGAAGACAGCCAGGGGATCTTGAAGACAGCCAGGGGATCTTGAAGACAGCCAGGGGGTCTTGAAGACAGCCATGGAGTCTTGAAGACAGTCAGAGACAGCCAGAGGTCTTGAAGACAGCCAGAGGTCTTGAAGACAGCCAGGGGTCTTGAAGACAGCCAGGGATCTTGAAGACAGCCATGAGTCTTGAAGACAGCCAGGGGTCTTGAATATAGTCAGGGTTCTTGAAGACAGCCAGAGGTCTTGAAGACAGCCAGGGGTCTTGAAGACAGCCAGGGGGTCTTGAAGACAGATAGGGGTCTTGAAGACTGCCAGCGGTCTTGAAGACAGTCAGTGGTCTTGAAGACAGCCAGGGGATCTTGAAGACAGCCAGGGGGTCTTGAAGACAGTCAGGGGGTCTTGAAGACAGCCAGGGGATCTTGAAGACAGCCAGGGGGACTTGAAGACAGCCAGGGGTCTTGAAGACAGCCTGGGGTCTTGAAGACAGCCAGGGGGCTTTGAAGACAGCCAGGGGGTCTTGAAGACAGCCAGGGGATCTTGAAGACAGCCAGGGGATCTTGAAGACAGCCAGGGGATCTTGAAGACAGCCAGGGGATCTTGAAGACAGCCAGGGGATCTTGAAGACAGCCAGGGGATCTTGAAGACAGCCAGGGGATCTTGAAGACAGCCAGGGGATCTTGAAGACAGCCAGGGGATCTTGAAGACAGCCAGGAAGTCTTAAAGACAGCCAGAGGGTCTTGAAGACAGCCAGGGGTCTTGAAGACAGCCAGGGGGTCTTGAAGACAGCCAGGGGTCTTGACAGCCAGAGAGTCTTGAAGACAGCCAGGGGGTCTTGAAGACAGCCAGAGAGTCTTGAAGACAGCCAGTGGGTCTTGAAGACAGCCAGTGGGTCTTGAAGACAGCCAGTGGGTCTTGAAGACAGCCAGTGGGTCTTGAAGACAGCCAGGATCTTGAAGGCAGTCAGGGGTATTGAAGACAGCCAGGGGGATCTTGAAGACAGCTAGGGGGCCTTGAAGACAGTCAGGGTCTTGAAGACAGCCAGGGGGCTTGAAGACAGCCAGGGTCTTGAAGACAGCCAGGGGGTCTTGAAGAAAGCCAGGGTCTTGAAGACAGTCACGGGTCTTGAAGACAGCCAGGGGTTCTTGAAGACAGCCAGGGGTCTTGAAGACAGCCAGGGGTCTTGAAGACAGCCAGGGGGATCTTGAAGACAGCCAGGGGGCCTTGAAGACAGCCAGAGGTCTTGAAGACAGCCAGTGGTCTTGAAGACAGCCAGGGGGTCTTGAAGACAGCCAGGGGTCTTGAAGACAGTTAGGGGTCTTGAAGACAGCCAGGGGTCTTGAAGACAGTTAGGGGTCTTGAAGACAGCCAGGGGGTCTTGAAGACAGACAGGGGTCTTGAAGACAGCCAGGGGTCTTGAAGACACCCAGGGGTCTTGAAGACAGCCAGGGGTCTTGAAGACAGCCAAGGGTCTTGAAGACAGCCAGGGGTCTTGAAGACAGCCAGGGGTCTTGAAGACAGCCAGGGGTCTTGAAGACAGCCAGGGGTCTTGAAGACAGCCAGGGGTCTTGAAGACAGCCAGGGGTTTTGAAGACAGCCAGGGGTCTTGAAGACAGCCAGGGGTCTTGAAGACAGCCAGGGGTCTTGAAGACAGCCAGGGGTCTTGAAGACAGCCAGGGGTCTTGAAGACAGCCAGGGGTCTTGAAGACAGCCAGGGGGTCTTGAAGACAACCAGGGGTCTTGAAGATTGCCAGGGGGGTCTTAAAGACAGCCAGGGGTCTTGACGACAGCCAGGGGTCTTGAAGACAGCCAGGGGTCTTGAAGACCAGCCAGGGGTCTTGAAGACAGCCAGGGGTCTTGAAGACAGCCAGGGGTCTTGAAGACAGCCAGGGGTCTTGAAGACAGCCAGGGGTCTTGAAGACAGCCAGGGGGTCTTGAAGACAACCAGGGGTCTTGAAGACAGCCAGGGGTCTTGAAGACAGCCAGGGGTCTTGAAGACAGCCAGGGGTCTTGAAGACAGCCAGGGGTCTTGAAGACAGCCAGGGGGTCTTGAAGACAGCCAGGGGTCTTGAAGACAGCCAGGGGGGTCTTGAAGACAGCCAGGGGTCTTGAAGACAGCCAGGGGTCTTGAAGACAGCCAGGGGTCTTGAAGACAGCCAGGGGTCTTGAAGACAGCCAGGGGTCTTGAAGACAGCCAGGGGTCTTGAAGACAGCCAGGGGTCTTGAAGACAACCAGGGGTCTTGAAGACAGCCAGGGGTCTTGAAGACAGCCAGGGGTCTTGAAGACAGCCAGGGGTCTTGAAGACAGCCAGGGGTCTTGAAGACAGCCAGGGGTCTTGAAGACAGCCAGGGGTCTTGAAGACAGCCAGGGGTCTTGAAGACAGCCAGGGGTCTTGAAGACAGCCAGGGGTCTTGAAGACAGCCAGGGGTCTTGAAGACAGCCAGGGGTCTTGAAGACAGCCAGGGGTCTTGAAGACAGCCAGGGGTCTTGAAGACAGCCAGGGGTCTTGAAGACAGCCAGGGGTCTTGAAGACAGCCAGGGGTCTTGAAGACAGCCAGGGGTCTTGAAGACAGCCAGGGGTCTTGAAGACAGCCAGGGGTCTTGAAGACAGCCAGGGGTCTTGAAGACAGCCAGGGGTCTTGAAGACAGCCAGGGGCCTTGAGGACAGCCAGGGGTCTTGAAGACAGCCAGGGGTCTTGAAGACAGCCAGGGGTCTTGAAGACAGCCAGGGATCTTGAAGACAGCCAGGGGTCTTGAAGACAGCCAGGGGTCTTGAAGACAGCCAGGGGCCTTGAGGACAGCCAGGGGTCTTGAAGACTGCCAGGGGGTCTTGAAGACAGCCAGGGGTCTCGAAGACAACCATGGGTCTTGAAGACAGCCAGGGGTCTTGAAGACAGCCAGGGGTCTTGAAGACAGCCTGGGGTCTTGAAGACAGCCAGGGGTCTTGAAGACAGCCAGGGGGCTTTGAAGACAGCCAGGGGTTCTTGAAGACAGCCAGTGGGTCCTGAAGACAGCCAGGGGTCTTGAAGACAGCCAAGGGGTCTTGAAGACAGCCAGGGGGTATTGAAGACAGCCAGTGGGTCCTGAAGACAGCCAGGGGTCTTGAAGACAGCCAGGTGGTCTTGAAGACAGCCTGAGGTCTTGAAAACAGTCATGGGTCTTAATTAATGACAGCCAGTTGCCTTGAAGACAGTCATGGGTCTTGAAGACAGCCAGGGGTCTTGAAAACAGAAAGGAGTCTTGAAAATAGTCATGGGACTTAAGGACAGCCAGGGGTCTTGAAGACACCCAGGGGTCTTGAAGACAGCCAGGGGTCTTGAAGACACCCAGGGGTCTTGAAGACACCCAGGGGTCTTGAAGACACCCAGGGGTCTTGAAGACACCCAGGGGTCTTGAAGACACCCAGGGGTCTTGAAGACACCCAGGGGTCTTGAAGACACCCAGGGGGTCTATTGGTATGTGATATTAGGTAAATTAATGGTTATAATTATAACCATAATTTTTAAAGGGGTTGAGGGGTAAGCCAGTGGAAGGCTTCGGTCAGATGACCAAAAGCTCCAGCTGTGGGTCATCATTTGACTAAGACCCGTGTAGGGTCTTGTCCTGTTTCCTGACGATCCTTACCTAACCTCAGGTAAATTTAGAATAGCTTAGATCTAATAAGAAAAAAGTAAATTAGTTTCAGAATTAGAAGAGGGCACTAGGGGACTTTTTCGAGCATTTTTACTATTAAATTTTTTAATCTGGAAGATTGTGTGCAGTAATAGCCTGGTTATGCTCTGATCCACCATGAGGTCTGGTCACAGACCAGGCCGTGGGGGCGTTGATACCCGAAACTCTCTCCAGGTAACTCCAGGAGGGATTTTGGGGAGTGATGTAAGCACGACTTTCTCTTCAACTTACATCTCTCCTGAAGCCCAGGAGATCAGTAAGCACCAGTCCAGCGTCGGCCGCTGGAGTGCCAGAAAAGAAGAGATATTGAAACTCTGGCCAGTACGGGTCACCTTCTTCGGCTAGGCCCCAAGCATATCCCTCCACGGCCAATGGATTCGTTAAAGGACCTGGCGAACAAAAAAAAAAAAAAAAAAAAAAAAAACATTGGTGCCATTACATAAACACAGGTGTTGATATAGTTAATTTACATGACTATTATGCTTCAGACTTTTACTGCTATAACCATCAAACAGTCAATCAGACTCCGGACGTTATTACTGCTTTTTGCGGAGCCAAGACACAAAAAATCAAAGAATTTAGAGTATGTTTAATGGAGTGACCAGAGTCCTAGGACCATGGTCACTTCAAAAAAGGTCCCAGAGCTGAAATTATTCATTTAGATTGGTCCTAAAGTGATAGAATTTTGCATCTTTTTATACCATACTTTTGTACCATTATATTTCAGAATTGGACTGACGGGGAGAAAATATATAACATATTTTTGCATAGTCCAAAGAGAGGTTTAACGTATGCCTATCAAAGTTAAATGAGAGTCAAATTTAAGATATACACAGATGTACCACTGTATATATATATATATATATATATATATATATATATATATATATATATATATACTATATATATGTATATATATATATACAGTGGACCCCCGCATAACGATGGCATCACATAGCGATTATTCCGCATACCGCTTACTTTAATCGCAAAATTTTTGCCGCGCATACCGATTAAAAACCCGCTCACCGATTTTCGTCCGAGACGCGTCCAATGTGCGCCCTCAGCCAGCCTCACATGTGCCGCCCGTGCCATTGTTTACCAGCCAGCCTCCGCGGTAACATCCAAGCATACACTCGGAATATTTCGTATTATTACAGTGTTTTCGGTGCCGTTTCTGGAAAATAAGTGACCATGGGCCCCAAGAAAGCTTCTAGTGCCAACCCTGTGGTAAAAAGGGTGAGAATTAGTATGGAAATTAAGAAAGAATTTGAAGGGTTTGGGGCTAACCCTGAGAAGCCTATGCCAGTTGTGGAATCCATTGTGCCTACTTCAAAAATTAAGGAAATGTGTGCACAGTGGGTTGAACTGCAAACCTTTATGGATGAAAATCACCCTGACACAGCTGTTGCAAGCCGTGCTGGTGACTATTTCAATGACAATGTTGTGGCCCATTTTAGACAAATCGTAAAGGAACGGGAGGTACAGAGCTCTATGGACAGATTTGTTGTGCGACAGAGGTCCAGTGACTCTCAAGCTGGTCCTAGTGGCATTAAAAGAAGAAGGGAAGTAACCCCGGAAAAGGACTTGCTACCTCAAGTCCTAATGGAAGGGGATTCCCCTTCTAAACAATAAGTTCGACACTCTCCCCTCCTCCCATCCCATCAATCATCACCAGATCTTCAATAAAAGTAAGTGTCATGTAAGTGTGCATGCCTTTTTCAGTTTGTGTGTATTAAAATTAACATTTCATGTGGTAAAAAAATTTTTGTTTTCATACTTTTGGGTGTCTTGCACGGATTAATTTTATTTCCATTATTTCTTATGGGGAAAATTCATTCACATAACGATTATTTCGCATAACAATTACCCCTCTTGCACGGATTAAAATCGTTAACCGGGGGTCCACTGTATATATATATATATATATATATATATATATATATATATATATATATATATATATGGTACGTATGTATGTGTGAATATTTAATAATAACTGTAACTTAACCATTATAAGATTGGTGCCCAGTCTCTGGACTCATTATTTGCTTCTGTATTCTTCTGACTACCGCCCACGGGAAGGCTGAAAAATATAACTATTAAACTAACTCACGGTGCAGCTACGAAATACAGAAATGAACCTTGTCTGTTCTGGATGTAATTTCTAATGTGTGCGGGATTGATGAGATCCAATAAGCGGGAAGCAGATCCTGGCTTGACAGTCCACGAGAGGCCGACGACAGCTGGATGGTCCTGTAGATTGCTGCCCACTCCAGGAAGGTCCACCAACACTGGTATCTAGGGTGAAGATGCAACATAGTGGGAGCAAGATGTAAATGATGGCAGATGAAGTTTACATATACGTATATACGTGTGTATATATATATATATATATAGTATATATATTTATATATATATATATATATATATATATATATATATATATATATATATATATATATATATGTATATAGATATTGGCAGTTTGGAGGGATATGTTATGTATCTTTATACATATATGCTTCTAAACTGTTGTATTCTGAGCACCTCTGCAAAAGCAGTGATATGTGTGAGTGTGGTGAAAGTGTTGAATGATGATGAAAGTATTTTCTTTTTGGGGATTTTCTTTCTTTTTTGGGTCACCCTGCCTCGGTGGGAGACGACCAACTTGTTGAAAAAAAAAAAAAAAATAAATATATATATATATATATATATATATATATATATATATATATATATATATATATATATATATATATATATATATATATATATATATATATATGCAAAACAACCATTCTGAAAGAATAGAGAAATTCCAAGCGCATTCGTGATTACTCACATTATATATATATATATATATATATATATATATATATATATATATATATATATATATATATATATATATATATATATATACATACATATATATTGTCTTCTCTGAGGATGAGGGTCCCCATTCCAGCTACAGAGGTGGTACTTCCCTATATATATATAAATATATATATATATATATATATATATATATATATATAAAAAATCACCTTTTATGTGATCTTTTGTATATATATATATATATATATATATATATATATATATATATATATATATATATATATATATATATATATATATATATATATATATATAAACCCAATATATATATATATATAGATATATATATATATATATATATATATATATATATATATATTTCCGGGGGAAGTAAAATTTTCCTCTTAAATGCTAAGAGGTTTAAAATGCGGGCAAGGGCTAGTAACCCCTTCTCCTGTATATATTACTAAATTTGGGAAAAACCAGTTTTTTTTTGGGGCCCACCTCCTTGGAACGGCGGGTTTTGAAAGAAGAATATATATTTTCTATATATATATATATATATAATATATATATATATATTTTCGGGAATAGGCAGAACTTAATCTTGGTTTAAATACACGTTCATCTTCCCTATAGGAAAAGAAAAAATTTGCTGAAAAATTTTTAAAATCTTCTAACTACGAAAAAATGTTTTTATTTTGTTTTATTAAATTTTTAAAACAAATCTAAAATTTATTTAGGGTTTGGCTTAAATTACCTTTTAAAATAAGGTTATAAGTTTTCAAGATTCTTTGGTCAAATTTAAAAATTTTACATTAAATTAATGAAAAAAAAATTTTAAAACGATAAAAAAAATTTTTTTAAATTAATTTTTAAAATGAGTTTTTGAATTGACCAGTTTATATTGACATATTTTAAAAAACAGTGGACCCCGCTCGGG
>NC_091372.1:9738523-9757189 GCF_038502225.1 Cherax quadricarinatus
GAGATTCTAAAGAAAAATTGCAAAGGTTAGTGGATGAGTTTGGGAATGTGTGTAAAGGTAGAAAGTTGAAAGTGAACATAGAAAAGAGTAAGGTGATGAGAGTATCAAATGATTTAGATAAAGAAAAATTGGATATCAAATTGGGGAGGAGGAGTATGGAAGAAGTGAATGTTTTCAGATATTTCGGAGTTGACGTGTCAGCGGATGGATTTATGAAGGATGAGGTTAATCATAGAATTGATGAAGGAAAAAAGGTGAGTGGTGCGTTGATGTACATGTGGAGGCAAAAAATGTTATCTATGGAGGCAAAGAAGGGAATGTATGAAAGTATAGTGGTACCAACACTCTTATATGGGTGTGAAGCTTGGGTTGTGAATGCTGCAGCGAGGAGGCAGTTGGAGGCATTGGAGATGTCCTGTCTAAGGGCAATGTGTGGTGTAAATATTATGCAGAAAATTCAGAGTGTGGAAATTAGGAGAAGGTGTGGAGTTAATAAAAGTATTAGTCAGAGGGGTGAAGAGGGTTTGTTGAGGTGGTTTGGTCATTTAGAGAGAATGGATCAAAGAAGAATGTCATGGAGAGGGCGGGGTAGGGGTCGTCCTCGAAAAGGTTGGAGGGAGGGGATAAAGGAGGTTTTGTGGGCGAGGGGCTTGGACTTCCAGCAAGCGTGCGTAAGCATGTTAGATAGGAGTGGATGGAGACAAATGGTATTTGGGACCTGACAAGCTGTTGGAGTGTGAGCAGGGTAATATTTAGTGAAGGGATTCAGGGAAACCGGTTATTTTATATAACCGGACTTGAGTCCTGGAAATGGGAAGTACAATGCCTGCACTCTAAAGAAGGGGTTTGGGATATTGGCAGTTTGGAGAGATATATTGTGTATTTTTATATGTATATACTTCTGGGCACCTCTGCAAAAACAGTGATAATGTGTGAGTAAACCATAACCCCGGCCGGGATTGAACCCGCGGTCAGTCTCAAAACTCCAGCCCGTCGCGTTAGCCACTAGACCAGCTAACGCGACGGGCTGGAGTTTTGAGACTCTATGACCGTGGGTTCAATCCGGGCCGGGGGTATGGTTTGTTTGCAATCGTGTCATTACGATTTCTTGAGTCATAATGTGTGAGTGAGGTGAAAGTGTTGAATGATGATGAAAGTATTTTCTATCTGGGGATTTTCTTTCTCGTTGGGTCACCCTGCCTCGGTGGGAGACGGCCGACTTGTTGAAAATATATATATATATATATATATATATATATATATTTTCTTTCTTTCAACACACCAGCCGTATCCCACCGAGGTGGGGTGGCCCAAAAGGAAAAACAAAAGTTTCTCCTTTCATATTTAGTAATATATACAGGAGAAGGGGTTACTAGCCCCTTGCTCCTGGCATTTTAGTCGCCTCTTACAACACGCATAGCTTACGGAGGAAGAATTCTGTTCCACTTCCCCATGGAGATAAGAGGAAATAAACAAGAACAAGAGCTAGTAAGAAAATAGAAGAAAACCCAGAGGGGTGTGTATACATATGCCTGTACATGTATGTGTAGTGTGACCTAAGTGTAAGCAGAAGTAGCAAGACGTACCTGAAACCTTGCATGTTTATGAGACAGAAAAAACACCAGCAATCCTACCATCGTGTAAAACAATTACAGGCTTACGTTTTACACTCACTTGGCAGGACGGTAGTACCTCCCTGGGCGGTTGCTGTCTACCAACCTACTACCTAGATATATATATATATTTATTTTTTTATTATCACACCGGCCGATTCCCACCAAGGCAGGGTGGCCCGAAAAAGAAAAACTTTCACCATCATTCACTCCATCACTGTCTTGCCAGAAGGGTGCTTTACACTACAGTTTTTAAACTGCAACATTAACACCCCTCCTTCAGAGTGCAGGCACTGTACTTCCCACCTCCAGGACTCAAGTCCGGCCTGCCGGTTTCCCTGAATCCCTTCATAAATGTTACTTTGCTCACACTCCAACAGCACGTCAAGTATTAAAAACCATTTGTCTCCATTCACTCCTATCAAACACGCTCACGCATGCCTGCTGGAAGTCCAAGCCCCTCGCACACAAAACCTCCTTTACCCCCTCCCTCCAACCCTTCCTAGGCCGACCCCTACCCCGCCTTCCTTCCACTACAGACTGATACACTCTTGAAGTCATTCTGTTTCGCTCCATTCTCTCTACATGTCCGAACCACCTCAACAACCCTTCCTCAGCCCTCTGGACAACAGTTTTGGTAATCCCGCACCTCCTCCTAACTTCCAAACTACGAATTCTCTGCATTATATTCACACCACACATTGCCCTCAGACATGACATCTCCACTGCCTCCAGCCTTCTCCTCGCTGCAACATTCATCACCCACGCTTCACACCAATATAAGAGCGTTGGTAAAACTATACTCTCATACATTCCCCTCTTTGCCTCCAAGGACAAAGTTCTTTGTCTCCACAGACTCCTAAGTGCACCACTCACTCTTTTTCCCTCATCAATATATATATATATATATATACATATATATATATATATATATACATACATATATATATATACATATATATATATATATATACATATATATATATATATATATACATATATATATATATACATATATTTCAACAAGTCGGCCGTCTCCCACCGAGGCAGGGTGACCCAAAAAAGAAAGAAAATCCCCAAAAAGAAAATACTTTCATCATTCAACACTTTCACCACATTCGCACATTATCACTTTTTTGCAGAGGTGCTCAGAATACAACAGTTTAGAAGCATATACATATAAAGATACACAACATATCCCTCCAAACTGCCAATATCCCAAACCCCTCCTTTAAAGTGCAGGCATTGTACTTCCCATTTCCAGGACTCAAGTCTGACTATATGAAAATAACCGGTTTCCCTGAATCCCTTCACTAAATATTACCCTG
Organism: Cherax quadricarinatus; assembly: GCF_038502225.1. Classification (NCBI taxonomy): domain Eukaryota; kingdom Metazoa; phylum Arthropoda; class Malacostraca; order Decapoda; family Parastacidae; genus Cherax; species Cherax quadricarinatus. Next base: position 9,741,465 of record NC_091372.1, read on the forward strand.
CTCACACTTCAACAGATCGTCAGGTCCCAAGTACCATTCGTCTCCATTCACTCCTATCTAACACGCTCACGCACGCTTGCTGGAAGTCCAAGCCCCTTGCCCACGAAACCTCCTTTACCCCCTCTCTCCAACCCTTTCGAGGACGACCCCTACCCCGCCTTCCTTCCCCTATAGATTTATATGCTTTCCATGTCATTCTACTTTGATCCATTCTCTGTAAATGACCAAACCACATCAACAACCCCTCTTCTGCCCTCTGACTAATACTTTTATTAACTCCACACCTTTTCCTAATTTCCGCACTCCGAATTTTCTGCATAATATTTACACCACACATTGCCCTTAAACAGGACATCTCCACTGCCTCCAACCGTCTCCTCGCTGCTGCATTTACCACCCAAGCTTCACACCCATATAAGAGTGTTGGTACTACTATACTTTCATACATTCCCTTCTTTGCCTCCATAGATAACGTTTTTTGACTCCACATATACCGCAACGCACCACTCACCTTTTTTCCCTCATCAATTCTATGATTAACCTCATCCTTCATAAATCCATCCGCCGACACATCAACTCCAAAGTATCTGAAAACATTCACTTCTTCCATACTCCTCCTCCCCAATTTGATATCCAATTTTTCTTTATCTAAGTCATTTGACACCCTCATCACCTTACTCTTTTCCATGTTCACTTTCAACTTCCTACCTTTACACACATTCCCAAACTCATCCACTAACCTTTGCAATTTTTCTTTAGAATCTCCCATAAGCACAGTATCATCAGCAAAAAGTAACTGTGTCAATTCCCATTTTGAATTTGATTCCCCAAAATTTAATCCCACCCCTCTCCCGAACACCCTAGCATTTACTTCCTTTACAACCCCATCTATAAATATATTAAACAACCATGGTGACATTACACATCCCTGTCTAAGACCTACTTTTACTGGGAAGTAGTCTCCCTCTCTTCTACACACCCTAACCTGAGCCTCACTATCCTCATAAAAACTCTTTACAGCATTTAATAATTTACCACCTATTCCATATACTTGCAACATCTGCCACATTGCTCCTCTATCCACTCTATCATATGCCTTTTCTAAATCCATAAATGCAATAAAAACTTCCCTACCTTTATCTAAATACTGTTCACATATATGCTTCAATGTAAACACTTGATCTACACATCCCCTACCCACTCTGAAACCTCCTTGCTCATCCGCAATCCTACATTCTGTCTTACCTCTAATTCTTTCAATTATAACCCTTCCGTAAACTTTTCCTGGTATACTCAGTAAACTTTTTCCTCTATAATTTTTACAATCTCTTTTGTCCCCTTTCCCTTTATATAAAGGGACTATACATGCTCTCCGCCAATCCCTAGGTACCTTCCCCTCTTTCATACATTTATTAAACAAAAGTACCAACCACTCCAACACTATATTCCCCCCTGCTTTTAACATTTCTGTCATGATCCCATCAGTTCCAGCTGCTTTACCCCCTTTCATTTTACGTAATGCCTCACGTACCTCCCCCACACTTACATTCTGCTCTTCTTCACTCCTAAAAGATGGTATACCTCCCTGACCAGTGCATGAAATTACTGCCTCTCTTTCTTCCTTAACATTTAAAAGTTCCTCAAAATATTCTCGCCATCTACCTAATACCTCCATCTCCCCATCTACTAACTCCCCTACTCTGTTTTTAACTGACAAATCCATACTTTCCCTAGGCTTTCTTAACTTGTTTAACTCACTCCAAAATTTTTTCTTATTTTCATTAAAATTTCTTGACAGTGCCTCTCCCACTATCATCTGCTCTCCTTTTGCACTCTCTCACCACTCTCTTCACCTTTCTTTTACTGTCCATATACTCTGCTCTTCTTATAACACTTCTGCTTTGTAAAAACCTCTCATAAGCTACCTTTTTCTCTTTTATCACACCCTTTACTTCATCATTCCACCAATCACTCCTCTTTCCTCCTGCCCCCACCCTCCTATAACCACAAACTTCTGCCCCACATTCTAATACTGCATTTTTAAAACTATTCCAACCCTCTTCAACCCCCCCCCCCACTACTCATCTTTGCACTAGCCCACCTTTCTGCCAATAGTCGCTTATATCTCACCCGAACTTCCTCCTCCCTTAGCTTATACACTTTCACCTCCCTCTTACTTGTTGTTGCCACCTTCCTCTTTTCCCATCTACCTCTTACTCTAACTGAAGCTACAACTAAATAATGATCCGATATATCAGTTGCCCCTTTATAAACATGTACATCCTGGAGCCTACCCATCAACCTTTTATCCACCAATACATAATCTAATAAACTACTTTCATTATGTGCTACATCATACCTTGTATATTTATTTATCCTCTTTTTCATAAAATATGTATTACTTATTACCAAATCTCTTTCTACACATAGCTCAATTAAAGGCTCCCCATTTACATTTACCCCTGGCACCCCAAATTTACCTACTACTCCCTCCATAACATTTTTACCCACTTTAGCATTGAAATCCCCAACCACCATTACTCTCACGCTTGATTCAAAACTCCCCACACATTCACTCAACATTTCCCAAAATCTCTCTCTCTCCTCTACACTTCTCTCTTCTCCAGGTGCATACATGCTTATTATAACCCACTTTTCACATCCAATCTTTATTTTACTCCACATAATCCTTGAATTAATACATTTATAGTCCCTCTTTTCCTGCCATAGCTTATCCTTCAACATTATTGCTACTCCTTCTTTAGCTCTAACTCTATTTGAAACCCCTGACCTAATCACATTTATTCCTCTCCATTGAAACTCTCCCACCCCCTTCAGCTTTGTTTCACTTAAAGCCAGGACATCCAGCTTCTTCTCATTCATAACATCCACAATCATCTCTTTCTTATCATCTGCACAACATCCACGCACATTCAGACTTCCCACTTTGACAATTTTCTTCTTCTTATTCTTTTTAGTAATCTTTACAGGAAAAGGGGTTACTAGCCCATTGTTCCTGGCATTTTAGTTGACTTTTACAACACGTATGGCTTACGGAGGAAAGATTCTTATTCCACTTCCCCATGGATATAAAAGGAAAAGTAATAAGACCAAGAACTATTAAGATAAAATCAAAGAAAACTCAGATGAGTGTGTATAAATAAATGTGTACATGTATGTCTAGTGTGACCTAAGTGTAAGTAGAAGTAGCAAGACATACCTGTAATCTTGCATATTTATGAGACAGACAAAAGACATCAGCAATCCTACCATCATGTAAAACAATCACAGGCTTTCGTTTTACACTCACTTGGCAGGACGGTAGTACCTGGTAAAGTGTATGGTAGAGTTATTATTGAAAGAATTAAGAGTAAGATGGAGAATAGGATAGCAGATGAACAAGGAGGCTTTAGGAAAGGTAGGGGGTGTGTGGACCAGGTGTTTACAGTGTAACACATAAGTGAACAGTATTTAGATAAGGCTAAAGAGGTCTTTGTGGCATTTATGGATTTGGAAAAGGCGTATGACAGGGTGGATAGGGGGGCAATGTGGCAGATGTTGCAGGTGTATGGTGTAGGAGGTAGGTTACTGAAAGCAGTGAAGAGTTTTTACGAGGATAGTGAGGCTCAAGTTAGAGTATGTAGGAAAGAGGGAAATTATTTCCCAGTAAAAGTAGGCCTTAGACAAGGATGTGTGATGTCACCGTGGTTGTTTAATATATTTATAGATGGGGTTGTAAGAGAAGTAAATGCGAGGGTCTTGGCAAGAGGCGTGGAGTTAAAAGATAAAGAATCACACATAAAGTGGGAGTTGTCACAGTTGCTCTTTGCAGATGACACTGTGCTCTTGGAAGATTCTGAACAGAAGTTGCAGAGATTGGTGGATGAATTTGGTAGGGTATGCAAAAGAAGAAAATTAAAAGTGAATACAGGAAAGAGTAAGGTTATGAGGATAACAAAAAGATTAGGTGATGAAAGATTGGATATCAGATTGGAGGGAGAGAGTATGGAGGAGGTGAATGTATTCAGATATTTGGGAGTGAACGTGTCAGCGGATGGGTCTATGAAAGATGAGGTGAATCATAGAATTGATGAGGGGAAAAGGGTGAGTGGTGCACTTAGGAGTCTGTGGAGACAAAGAACTTTGTCCTTGGAGGCAAAGAGGGGAATGTATGAGAGTATAGTTTTACTAATGCTCTTATATGGGTGTGAAGCATGGGTGATGAATGTTGCAGCGAGGAGAAGGCTAGAGGCAGTGGAGATGTCATGTCTGAGGGCAATGTGTGGTGTGAATATAATGCAGAGAATTCGTAGTTTGGAAGTTAGGAGGAGGTGCGGGATTACCAAAACTGTTGTCCAGAGGGCTGAGGAAGGGTTGTTGAGGTGGTTCGGACATGTAGAGAGAATGGAGTGAAACAGAATGACTTCAAGAGTGTATCAGTCTGTAGTGGAAGGAAGGCGGGGTAGGGGCCGGCCTAGGAAAGGTTGGAGGGAGGGGGTAAAGGAGGTTTTGTGTGCGAGGGGCTTGGACTTCCAGCAGGCATGCGTGAGTGTGTTTGATAGGAGTGAATGGAGACAAATGGTTTTTAATACTTGACGTGCTGTTGGAGTGTGAGCAAAGTAACATTTATGAAGGGGTTCAGGGAAACCGGCAGGCCGGACTTGAGTCCTGGAGATGGGAAGTACAGGGCCTGCACTCTGAAGGAGGGGTGTTAATGTTGGAGACTGTTTAAAGCAAAACTGTAGTGTAAAGCACCCTGCCTTGGTGGGAATCCTTCTGGACCCCCGGTTAACGCAGTAGACAGTGATAAGGATTGTGAATGATGGTGAAACGCACTTACATTTTCATAATTGGTCGCATTTTTTAAGCGGGGGCCACTGTATATATATAAATTTCCTGCCTTGGTGGGAAAATACTTTCATCATCATTCAACACTTTCACCACACTCACACATTAATCAGAGGTGCTAGTACAACAGTGCATATACATATAAAGATACCTGGAGTTTACCTGGAGAGAGTTTCGGGGGTCAACGCCCCCGCGGCCCGGTCTGTGACCAGGCCTCCTGGTGGATCAGCGCCTGATCAACCAGGCTGTTGCTGCTGGCTGCACGCAAACCAACGTACGAGCCACAGCCCGGCTGATCAGGAACTGACTTTAGGTGCTTGTCCAGTGCCAGCTTGAAGACTGCCAGGGGTCTGTTGGTAATCCCCCTTATGTGTGCTGGGAGGCAGTTGAACAGTCTCGGGCCCCTGACACTTATTGTATGGTCTCTTAACGTGCTAGTGACACCCCTGCTTTTCATTGGGGGGATGGTGCATCGTCTGCCAAGTCTTTTGCTTTCGTAGTGAGTGATTTTCGTGTGCAAGTTCGGTACTAGTCCCTCTAGGATTTTCCAGGTGTATATAATCATGTATCTCTCCCTCCTGCGTTCCAGGGAATACAGGTTTAGAAACCTCAAGCGCTCCCAGTAATTGAGGTGTTTTATCTCCGTTATGCGCGCTGTGAAAGTTCTCTGTACATTTTCTAGGTCGGCAATTTCACCTGCCTTGAAAGGTGCTGTTAGAGTGCAGCAATATTCCAGCCTAGATAGAACAAGTGACCTGAAGAGTGTCATCATGGGCTTGGCCTCCCTAGTTTTGAAGGTTCTCATTATCCATCCTGTCATTTTTCTAGCAGATGCGATTGAACAATGTTATGGTCCTTGAAGGTGAGATCCTCCGACATAATCACTCCCAGGTCTTTGACGTTGGTGTTTCGCTCTATTTCTTGGCCAGAATTTGTTTTGTACTCTGATGAAGATTTAATTTCCTCATGTTTACCATATCTGAGTAATTGAAATTTCTCATCGTTGAACTTCATATTGTTTTCTGCAGCCCACTGAAAGATTTGGTTGATGTCCGCCTGGAGCCTTGCAGTGTCTGCAATGGAAGACACTGTCATGCAGATTCGGGTGTCATCTGCAAAGGAAGACACGGTGCTGTGGCTGACATCCTTGTCTATGTCGGATATGAGGATGAGGAACAAGATGGGAGCTAGTACTGTGCCTTGTGGAACAGAGCTTTTCACCGTAGCTGCCTCGGACTTTACTCTGTTGACGACTACTCTCTGTGTTCTGTTAGTGAGGAAATTATAGATCCATCGACCGACTTTTCCTGTTATTCCTTTAGCGCGCATTTTGTGCGCTATTACGCCATGGTCACACTTGTCGAAGGCTTTTGCAAAGTATATATTACATCAACATATCCCTCCAAACTGCCAATAACCCAAACCTCTCCTTTAAAGTGCAGGCATTGTACTTCCCATTTCCATTACTCAAGTCCAACTATATGAAAATAACCGGTTTCCCTGAATCCCTTCACTAAATATTATCCTGCTCACACTCCAACAGATCGTCAGGTCCCAAGTACCATTCGTCTCCATTCACTCCTATCTAACACGCTCACGCACGCTTGCTGGAAGTCCAAGCCCTTCGCCCACATAACCTCCTTTACCCCCTCTCTCCAACTCTTTCGAGGACGACCCCTACCCCGCCTTCCTTCCCCTATAGATTTATATGCTTTCCCTGTCATTCTACTTTGATCCATTCTCTCTAAATGGCCAAACCACCTCAACAAACCCTCTTCTGCCCTCTGACTAATACTTTTATCAACTCCACTCCTTCTCCTAATTTCCACACACCGAATTTTCTGCATAATATTTAAACCACACATTGCCCTTAAACAGGACATCTCCACTGCCTCCAACCGTCTCCTCACTGCTGCATTTACCACCCAAGCTTCACATCCATATAAGAGTGTTGGTACCACTATACTTTCATACATTCCCTTCTTTGCCTCCATAGATAACGTTTTTTTACTCCACATATACCTCAACGCACCACCCGCCTTTTTTCCCTCATCAATTCTATGATTAACCTCATCCTTCATAAATCCATCCGCCGACACGTCAACTCCCAAGTATCTGAAAACATTCACTTCTTCCATACTCCTCCTCCCCAATTTGATATCTAATTTTTCTTTATCTAAATCATTTGATACCCTCATCGCCTTACTCTTTTCTATGTTCACTTTCAACTTTCTACCTTTGCACACATTCCCAAACTCATCCACTAACCTTTGCAATTTTTCTTTAGAATTTCCCATCAGCACAGTATCATCAGCAAAAAGTAACTGTGTCAATTCCCATTTTGAATTTGATTCCCCAAAATTTAATCCCACCCCTCTCCCGAACACCCTAGCATTTACTTCCTTTACAACCCCATCTATAAATATATTAAACAACCATGGTGACATTACACATCCCTGTCTAAGACCTACTTTTACCGGAAAGTAGTCTCCCTCTCTTCTACACACCCTAACCTGAGCCTCACTATCCTCATTAAAACTCTTTACAGCATTTAATAACTTACCATCTATTCAATATACTTGTAACATCTGCCATATTGCTCCTCTATCCACTCTATCACATGCCTTTTCTAAATCCATAAATGCAATAAAAACTTCCCTACCTTTATCTAAATACTGTTCACATATATGCTTCAATGTAAACACTTGATCTACACATCCCCTACCCACTCTGAAACCTCCTTGCTCATCCGCAATCCTACATTCTGTCTTACCTCTAATTCTTTCAATTATAACCCTACTGTAAACTTTTCCTGGTATACTCAGTAAACTTTTTCCTCTATAATTTTTACAATCTCTTTTGTCCCCTTTCCCTTTATATAAAGGGACTATACATGCTCTCCGCCAATCCCTAGGTACCTTCCCCTCTTTCATACATTTATTAAACAAAAGTACCAACCACTCCAACACTATATTCCCCCCTGCTTTTAACATTTCTGTCATGATCCCATCAGTCCCAGCTGCTTTACCCCCTTTCATTCTACGTAATGCCTCACGTACCTCCCCCACACTTACATTCTGCTCTTCTTCACTCCTAAAAGATGATATACCTCCCTGACCAGTGCATGAAATTACCGCCTCTCTTTCTTCCTCAACATTTAAAAGTTCCTCAAAATATTCTCGCCATCTACCTAATACCTCCCTCTCCCCATCTACTAACTCCCCTACTCTATTTTTAACTGACAAATCCATACTTTCCCTAGGCTTTCTTAACTTGTTTAACTCACTCCAAAATTTTTTCTTATTTTCATTAAAATTTCTTGACAGTGCCTCTCCCACTCTATCATCTGCTCTCCTTTTGCACTCTCTCACCACTCTCTTCACCTTTCTTTTACTGTCCATATACTCTGCTCTTCTTATAACACTTCTGCTTTGTAAAAACCTCTCATAAGCTATCTTTTTCTCTTTTATCACACCCTTTACTTCATCATTCCACCAATCACTCCTCTTTCCACCTGCCCCCACCCTCCTATAACCACAAACTTCTGCCCCACATTCTAATACTGCATTTTTAAAACTATTCCAACCCTCTTCAACCCCCCCACTACTCATCTTTGCACTAGCCCACCTTTCTGCCAATAGTCGCTTATATCTCACCCAAACTTCCTCCTCCCTTAGCTTATACACTTTCACCTCCCTCTTACTTCTTGTTGCCACCTTCCTCTTTAACTGAAGCTACAACTAAATAATGATCCGATATATCAGTTGCCCCCCTATAAACATGTACATCCTGGAGCCTACCCATCAACCTTTTATCCACCAATACATAATCTAACAAACTACTTTCATTACGTGCTACATCATACCTTGTATATTTATTTATCCTCTTTTTCATAAAATATGTATTACTTATTACCAAATTTCTTTCTACACATAGCTCAATTAAAGGCTCCCCATTTACATTTACCCCTGGCACCCCAAATTTATTTACTACTCCCTCCATAACATTTTTGCCCACTTTAGAATTTAGATCCCCAACCACCATTACTCTCACACTTGGTTCAAAACTCCCCACACATTCACTCAACATTTCTCAAAATCTCTCTCTCTCCTCTACACTTCTCTCTTCTCCAGGTGCATACACGCTTATTATAACCCACTTTTCACATCCAATCTTTATTTTTACTCCACATAATCCTTGAATTAATACATTTATAGCCCCTCTTTTCCTGCCATAGCTTATCCTTCAACATTATTGCTACTCCTTCTTTAGCTCTAACTCTATTTGAAACCCCTGACCTAATCCCATTTATTCCTCTCCACTGAAACTCTCCCACCCCCTTCAGCTTTGTTTCACTTAAAGCCAGGACATCCAGCTTCTTCTCATTCATAACATCCACAATTATCTCTTTCTTATCATTTGCACAACATCCATGCACATTCAGACTTCCCACTTTGACAATATATATATATATATATATATATATATATATATATATATATATATATATATATATATATATATATATATATATATATATATATATATATATATTGAATAAGATGCCATTGGACACGTATCACTCATGGAACAATCACCACTATTTTCACCACTGCTAATATTATGACCTGGTACTCACACTGTGGTCAGTGAGGTGCTGAGCTGGACCAATGCCTGACAACATAAGGAGGCGTGGAGAGCCAATCGTCCCGGCTGACACCACCACTTCTCTCTTGGCTAACACAGTTCGTGCCTGCAACAATAGTCAATTGAAAATTATTTCGTGAAACTACAATACAAATTTCGAGATTATGCACCAAGATTATTATGATAATAACGTTTGTGCAAGCACTATGCACCGGCGGGGAAAATTATCATGGATGTGGGAAGTACAAATCCTGCAGTTCAGAGGGTCATCTGAACTAACATGTCAGTACATTTCTGACAAGAAAGCAATTGGGTGAATTATGGTAAATGTGTTTCCTCTTTTTTTTTTTTTTGGGGGGGGGGGCACCCTATCAATCACTATAAAAAATAGCTATACTGCATACTTAAGTTGTCAGTGATGGAGCATAAGCAGGACAGCAACTCCAGGTATGCAGGATTCTTGCTTGTCAGTGGTGTGCAACACTGACTTTTTTTGGGTTATCTCTGGTTCTCTACACATATGCTGCTATGTATGATAATCTATGTAACTGTATCAATCAATCAAGCTTATTCTCTATAATGATTACAATGCGGGGTTTACAGATTTTGGTTATTGTGTGGTTTACATGTAATAAAATACTAATTACAGAGGGGGTCACTAGAACACCTAGCATGGCTAGGCATTTCGGGCAAACTTAGATTAATTCTTAACCCTAAATTATTACAAATTATGGAGTAAGTTGACTAAATACTAAGTGACTAAATATTAAATATTGTGTATACCTGAATAAACTTACTAGTCACGGGTCATCATCTGGTAAGACCCGTGTCAGGAAACATTCGTTTCCTGACACGAATAAACCACCACCACTCTACACTTGAACTTCATCGCCCTAAAGTCATGTCACCACGAATTCGTAATAACAGTCAGTGAATGAGACGACTCACTCTGTGGCAAGATAGTCTTTAAATTACTAAGCCCAGATTTAGTTATAAAGGGTATAAAATATTTACACGATGGAGAATATAGGTAAAAATGCAGTACAGTGGACCCCCGGTTAACGATATTTTTTCACTCCAGAAGTATGTTCAGGTGCCAGTACTGGTCGAATTTGTTCCCATAAGAAATATTGTGAAGTAGATTAGTCCATTTCAGACCCCCAAACATACATGTACAAACGCACTTACATAAATACACTTACATAATTGGTCGCATTCGGAGGTAATCGTTATGCGGGGGTCCACTGTATAATGAGATTATTGATAATAAATGCCTGCATAATACTGCATTGTGTCTATTTTTCCAAGGTCAGAGTTGTCAACACAGCGCCATGCTAACATGGGTCTGGCTGTGTTGAAGGGACTTTTAAGATGTCAGATTTAAACTTTCCCTCACCATCCAAAAAAGAAACACTTTTTCGAGTCCTAAGATGGATTATAACTATATATAGCTATTAATGTCTATAAGTACTATGCATGTTGTGATCATATCTCCCCTGACTCTTCTCTCCTGCAAAGTCATTCGACCTTTAATCACTTCTCTGATCTCGTGATTAACTACTTAAACTACTCACCCCTTCAAGCACAAACTCTCATATTCTTCCAGTGTGTGCATCACTCACCTCTATAACATTCCTAAATATTCACTCCATACGTCAATACAAATAATATATGGCCCACAGACATATTCACGTGGATTGTCATGTAATCGAAATCGTAAAACTTACATACCTGGAGTTTACCTGGAGAGAGTTCTGGGGGTCAACGCCCCTGTGGCCCGGTCTGTGACCAGGCCTCCTGGTGGATCAGCCCCTGATCAACCAGGCTGTTGCTGCTGGCTGCACGCAAACCAACGTACGAGCCACAGCCCGGCTGATCAGGAACTGACTTTAGGTGCTTGTCCAGTGCCAGCTTGAAGACTGCCAGGGGTCTGTTGGTAATCCCCCTTATGTGTGCTGGGAGGCAGTTGAACAGTCTCGGGCCCCTGACACTTATTGTATGGTCTCTTAACGTGCTAGTGACACCCCTGCTTTTCATTGGGGGGATGGTGCATCGTCTGCCAAGTCTTTTGCTTTCGTAGTGAGTGATTTTCGTGTGCAAGTTCGGTACTAGTCCCTCTAGGATTTTCCAGGTGTATATAATCATGTATCTCTCCCTCCTGCGTTCCAGGGAATACAGGTTTAGGAACCTCAAGCGCTCCCAGTAATTGAGGTGTTTTATCTCTGTTATGCGTGCTGTGAAAGTTCTCTGTACATTTTCTAGGCCGGCAATTTCACCTGCCTTGAAAGGTGCTGTTAGTGTGCAGCAATATTCCAGCCTAGATAGAACAAGTGACCTGAAGAGTGTCATCATGGGCTTGGCCTCCCTAGTTTTGAAGGTTCTCATTATCCATCCTGTCATTTTTCTAGCAGATGCGATTGATACAATGTTATGGTCCTTGAAGGTGAGATCCTCCGACATAATCACTCCCAGGTCTTTGACGTTGGTGTTTCGCTCTATTTTGTGGCCAGAATTTGTTTTGTACTCTGATGAAGATTTAATTTCCTCATGTTTACCATATCTGAGTAATTGAAATTTCTCATCGTTGAACTTCATATTGTTTTCTGCAGCCCACTGAAAGATTTGGTTTATGTCCGCCTGGAGCCTTGCAGTGTCTGCAATGGAAGACACTGTCATGCAGATTCGGGTGTCATCTGCAAAGGAAGACACGGTGCTGTGGCTGACATCCTTGTCTATGTCGGATATGAGGATGAGGAACAAGATGGGAGCGAGTACTGTGCCTTGTGGAACAGAGCTTTTCACCGTAGCTGCCTCGGACTTTACTCTGTTGACGACTACTCTCTGTGTTCTGTTAGTGAGGAAATTATAGATCCATCGACCGACTTTTCCTGTTATTCCTTTAGCACACATTTTGTGCGCTATTATGCCATGGTCACACTTGTCGAAGGCTTTTGCAAAGTCTGTATATATTACATCTGCATTCTTTTTGTCTTTAGTGCATTTAGGACCTTGTCGTAGTGATCCAATAGTTGAGACAGACAGGAGCGACCTGTTCTAAACCCATGTTGCCCTGGGTTGTGTAACTGATGGGTTTCTAGATGGGTGGTGATCTTGCTTCTTAGGACCCTTTCAAAGATTTTTATGATATGGGATGTTAGTGCAATTGGTCTGTAGTTCTTTGCTGTTGCTTTACTGCCCCCTTTGTGGAGTGGGGCTATGTCTGTTGTTTTTAGTAACTGTGGGACGACCCCCGTGTCCATGCTCCCTCTCCATAGGATGGAAAAGGCTCGTGATAGGGGCTTCTTGCAGTTCTTGATGAACACAGAGTTCCATGAGTCTGGCCCTGGGGCAGAGTGCATGGGCATGTCATTTATCGCCTGTTCGAAGTCATTTGGCGTCAGGATAACATCGGATAGGCTTGTGTTAATCAAATTTTGTGGCTCTCTCATAAAAAATTCATTTTGATCTTCGACTCGAAGTCTGGTTAGCGGCTTGCTAAAAACTGAGTCATATTGGGACTTGAGTAGCTCACTCATTTCCTTGCTGTCATCTGTGTAGGACCCATCTTGTTTAAGTAGGGGCCCAATACTGGACGTTGTTCTCGATTTTGATTTGGCATAGGAGAAGAAATACTTTGGGTTTCTTTCGATTTCATTTATGGCTTTTAGTTCTTCCCGCGATTCCTGACTCCTAAAGGATTCTTTTAGCTTAAGTTCGATGCTTGCTATTTCTCTGACCAGTGTCTCCCTACGCATTTCAGATATATTGACCTCTTTTAGCCGCTCTGTTATTCTTTTCCGTCGCCTGTAAAGGGAGCGCCTGTCTCTTTCTATTTTACATCTACTCCTCCTTTTTCTTAGAGGAATAAGCCTTGTGCATACATCGAGTGCCACCGAGTTAATCTGTTCTAGGCATAAGTTGGGGTCTGTGTTGCTTAGTATATCTTCCCAGCTTATATCGGTTAGGACTTGGTTTACTTGGTCCCACTTTATGTTTTTGTTATTGAAGTTGAATTTGGTGAATGCTCCCTCGTGACTAGTCTCATTTTGTCGGTCTGGGGCTCCACGCATACATGTCTGAACCTCAATTATGTTGTGATCTGAGTATATTGTTTTTGATATGGTGACATTTCTTATCAGATCATCATTGTTAGTGAAGATGAGGTCTAGTGTATTCTCCAGTCTAGTATGCTCTATTATTTGCTGGTTTAAATTGAATTTTGTGCAGAGATTTAAAAGCTCGTGTGAGTGTGAGTTTTCATCAGAGCTGCCTCCTGGTGTTATTACTGCAACAATATTATTTGCTATATTCCTCCATTTTAGGTGCCTTAAGTTGAAATCCCCCAGGAGCAAGATGTTGGGTGCAGGAGCTGGAAGATTTTTCCACACAGTGGTCAATTTTTAACAGCTGTTCCTGGAATTGCTGGGATGTTGCATCCGGAGGCTTGTAGACTACCACAATGACTAGGTTTTGGTTCTCGACCTTTACTGCTAAAACTTCCAGAATTTAGCAACTTAACTTTACTAAAATTAACATAACATCTAATTTAATCCTAATTGCCTTATTCTCCGGCATATAAGGCGCGCTTTTTCCATTTCTTGGAAAAATTACCCTGCGCCTTATATGCCAGAAAATACCATAAATCTAAATACACTTAGTGTTACTGAATATCAATTAAACCCTATGTGCTGTATACACCAACATCACTACCATCAATGTGTCCTGAACCATATATATATATATATATATATATATATATATATATATATATATATATATATATATATATATATATATATATATATATATAATATATATATATATATATATATATATATATATATATATATATATATATAATATATATATATAATATATATATATAATATATATATATATATATATATATATATATATATATATATATATATATATATATATATATATATATATATATATATATATATATATATATATATGTAATAAGATCACAGTAAACAGGTGATTTCAGAATATGCAAAACAACCACTCTGAAAGAATAGAGAAATTCCAAGCGCTTTCGTGACTACTCACATTGTCAATGTGAGTAGTCACGAAAGTTAGTTAGTTTAATATGTTTATTATGCACCCCATACCCATCCTGTGGGCGGTAGTCAAAAGATTACAGAGGTACATAATTGGTCCAGGGACTGGACTCCAAAGTTTTGATAGCTGAGCAAGTTAGAGGTAATGAACTCACAATTTACAAAGGTAATGAACTCACAATTTACAAAGGTAATGAACTCACAATTTACAAAGGTAATGAACTCACAATTTACAAAGGTAATGAACTCCAGGTAAGTCTGGTCACAATCATGACAAGTTACAAAGCACGAAAGTGCTTGGAATTTCTCTATTCTTTCAGAGTGGTTGTTTTGCATATATATATATATATATATATATATATATATATATATATATATATATATATATATATATATATATATATATATATATATATATATACCGTCCTGTGGTAGTAGGTTGGTAGACAACAACCACCCAGGGAGGTACTACCGTCCAGTGGTAGTAGGTTGGTAGACAACAACCACCCAGGGAGGTACTACCGTCCTGTGGTAGTAGGTTGGTAGACAACAACCACCCAGGGAGGTACTACCGTCCTGTGGTAGTAGGTTGGTAGACAGCAACCACCCAGGGAGGTACTACCGTCCAGTGGTAGTAGGTTGGTAGACAGCAACCACCCAGGGAGGTACTACCGTCCAGTGGTAGTAGGTTGGTAGACAACAACCACCCAGGGAGGTACTACCATCCAGTGGTAGTACGTTGGTAGACAGCAACCACCCAGGGAGGAACTACCGTCCTGCCAAGTGAGTGTAAAACGGAAGCCTGTAATTATTTTACATGATGGTAGGATTGCTGGTCTCCTTTCTGTCTCATAAACATGCAAGATTTCAGGTACATCTTGCTACTTCTACTTACATTTAGGTCACACTACACATACGTGTACAAGCATATACAAATACACACCCCTCTGGGTTTTCTGCTGTTTTCTTTCTAGTTCTTATTCTTGTTTGTTTCCTCTTATCTCCATGGGGAAGTGGAACAGAATTCTTCCTCTGTAAGCCATGCGTGTTTTAAGAGGCGACTAAAATGCTGGGAGCAAGGGGCTAGTAACCCCTTCTACTGATACATTTTTTAAAAAGGAAAAATTTTTTTTTTCCTTTTGACCC